>NC_136806.1:31009552-31264552 GCF_951216825.1 Electrona antarctica
CAACTTGAGACTTCAAAATAAAATGTCCACCATTTCCGTTTCACTACGCCTTTAAGTACATTTTTAATTCCGAACTTTTACTTGTAAGTATTTCTACATTACAGTATTGATACTTTGTGAGTACTTTTTCCACCACTGGATATTGCATAAGCGAAGGGGCATGCGTTCCCAAAGCATGACGTCTTATTGACTGGCCTAGTCCAGTGGTTCCCAAAGTGGGGTCCGGGGACCCCCAGGGGTCCTTGAGGGGATGAAAAGGTTTGGGAACCACTGGTCTAGTCAATAGCATAATGGGAACTGCACCAAGTACTCTGACAACAGGTACAACACACAGGTATTGCATAACTGAGTGTGTGTTCCCAACAGGCATTGCATAATGCCAGATAAACCTTTTATTTCTCCTTTTTTTTTTAATGCAAAAAAAAGTTTTACCAATTTTGTAGTGGATGGAATACAAGCTCAGCAGCAGAGAAAGTGTCAGAAATGAAAATGTTCAGCTCCAGAGCTATACACTTTACCCACACACATCTCTCACATATGAAGCCTGAAAGACATAATCCGCCTACAACCCTGCTTAGCTCATGGCAAATCATTCCACTGCATGGCTGATTCCACCCTCCTGCAGAGAGCCACAGGCTGTGTGCTCTTGGAGTAAAAGCATCATACTTTAGCTCTCTATGAGCTGTGGCAAACTTTAGTGTTTCTCTAAAAACACTGGTTCCCAAACAGTGGGGTCGGGACCCATTTGTGGGTAACCGCAGACACAGTTGTATGAGTCCCTTAATTTTGTTTTTCCTATATCTTGTTATTTATTATTTTTATTATGATTCAAAACATTTTCAAAAGCATAAACTTTTCATGAATTAAAAACAAAATGCAATGATTTTTCCCAGTAATTTCATGAAGAAATCAAAGAAAAATCTAAGAAATTTCATAAATTAGAAAACAAATATTTAGGAAGTAGTGAAAATAGCGCGAAGCGACACGTTGTTGTGAGCTTGTAGATCTGCTATTTTCACTAGGCAAACGTCTAATCTCTCTTTTGGGTTTCCAGCTAAGAAGTTAGCTGCATATCCTCATCGATATCAATGGCACCGTTGCGGTGGGTATTAACCTGCGCCGTACTAAGAGTCCGACAGGCATTAGTCCGACACCCTACACCCTACCCCAAACCTAACACAAGGTTGAATCATCAATCAACACTTTAATCGTTGACCTCAGAGGTATACGACTAGATTAAGCCGGACTAAAACTAAATATAAGATTGAGACATTTTTTAAGACTAAAACTTAATTGCCCAGACTCTTCTTCAACCAAGATGGCGAAAGCAAACATTCTTTGTTCGGTACTCATACAATAGTTTGGTACAAAACACTGAAGTCCTTAAACCAGAAACCTAACCTCACAGGGAAGCCACGGGTGAGTTTTAACCGGCAACGTATGTGTCTTATCCAGCAACGCATGTCGCGAGCCACAGGTGAGTTTTAACCGGCCACGTATGTGTCGTATCCAGCAACGCATGTCGCGAGCCACAGGTGAGTTTTAACCGGCCACGTATGTGTGGTATCCAGCAACGCATGTCGCGAGCCAGAGGTGAGTTTTAACCGGCAACGTATGTGTCGTATCCAGCAACGCATGTCGCGAGCCACGGGTGAGTTTTAAACAATTTTAGCCGGGGAGCCACAGGCCCAAAAGCTCAACAGTTAAGGATTAACATGTGATGTCATGACAGGTCTGCTCTGCCGGAAATATTGCGAAAAAGGTTATGGCCATTTCTGTATACCCCACCAAAGACAACCAATATAAGGCAAAATGTCATCATACTTTAAGTAGCATGTGACATGTCAAACTAGGGGGTTTTCATGATTCTGAATCCATTCCAAGCATTAGTTTTGCACGAAAAACACTCCTTGGCCTAAATTTGGCCATATCCACACTCCTTGGCCTAAATTTGGCCATATCCACTGGCCAAATTACGCCCAAATGTGTTGACCTCATCACATTTGTGTAGCTGTTTTTAGGCCAAGGAGTGTTTTTCGTGCAAAACTAATGCTTGGAATGGATTCAGAATCCTGAAAACCCCTTAGTGGTTATATCCATGTAGAAAACAGAAGACATATGTACAGTATGTGCGGGACTCACAATCTCACATACATACTGTACAAGACCTATCACACTTTCAAACCATTTTAGTTGTGTGTGTGTGTGTGTGTGTGTGTGTGTGTGTGTGTGTGTGTGTGTGTGTGTGTGTGTGTGTGTGTGTGTGTGTGTGTGTTCTGACTGCTGATAATCGTCTAGTTAAGCTACACTAAAACTGATGTCAAAAAGAGGTTAATGGGGAAAACTATTCCACAAAAATAAATCTATTTTCCTCAGATGCAGTGAAAGCGCAGCTTACACGTGCATAAATAATAAAGGTTGTGTAGATCAGAATCTTCCGTGGGCGGAGAAACCCTTAGATCAAAGCTTTATTTGGCATCCTTGCATTGCCTGAGATCTTATATCTTATGCAAATGAAGGAGAGCCAGCACACACGCACGCACGCACGCACGCACACGCACACACACACACACACACACCTGCGTAATGGAGCGGAGGCACCGCTCAAAAAGTAATTATACATATTTTTATGTGGTTCAAAGAATTACTACTATCTCTTCAAGACAGAGAAATTCAACAATGAATGAGAACATTATTTAAGAAGCGTAGCATAGCTGTGTAGCTGCTTTGACTGACACATTAAGGGAGGCCTTGTATTATCCTTTTAAGTGAAACAATAATGCCTGTCTTACAGTATTGAAATGTTGACTGCACTCCAAGAAGAGATGAGTGTGCCTCCAAGGCTAGCTCTGTGATTTGCATATCAAATTTGAAATATTTCACTATGCAGAAGGGAACATGGAGAGTGAGTAGGGGAGAGGCATACAGCAAATCATCTGACTGGCCAGGAATCAAACCAGTGTCAGGCATTTAATTGGGGAATTATCAGTCCACCCCAAAGACAATTAATTTAAAAGAGTTATGCAAGACTAGAGTAGAGGTTGTCCATACATGTGATCCCCATCTGTCAGTCCTTGTCCCTTGTATCCTCACATATGGGCATGCCCATATATGGAGCTGACTGATTCGTCCGCACGTGATGCCATATCAGAATCACAATCACTATAATTTGTCATTTTCCCCCATGTACTTACATACATACTGTAAAGAACATGAAATACCGTTTCCCCTCAGTCTTGCAGTGCAACATAAAACATAAAAAGCTAAAAACTAAAGAGCCCCAATATGTATGTATGATGACGTGCAGTTCATATAAAAAGTTACATATCCTATGGATAAAGTGCCATGGTGCAAAAAACATTACCAGCAAAGTGCTGTTGTGCCTAACCTCAATGGAAGGGCAATAAATATACTTCTAGACCTCAAGCACATTTTAATTGTACGTGTGAGTTTATACCACGTTGCCACCTGTCTCAATTTAGAAGTAGGGACTGCAATAATCCGTCCTCAGATGTGACACCGATAAGGTAATTACAGTAATACATTAGAACAAGTCAGCAAAGCGTAAAATTATGAAGTGGTTTAGCCTTCCCCTGTTCAACCCTTTGTAACTTGGGAGGGTTGTATGCACTACATACTTGTCAGGAGTCGATGCAAGTAGTTCTAGTATCTTAACATTCAGTAGATGTCAAAAATAGCTAAAATCGCTAAAATCGCTCACGAAAGAAAGCAGTAAATGAAAAACAAAATGGGTTAACCCCTTTATGGCCAGTGACGTAATTGACGTAATGAAATCAATAAAACCATCATGGCCAGTGACGTAATGGACGTAATCGATTGATTCCCAATAATCGGGAGCTTATTGTCGCAAAATTTAGCATTTTTTAGCTAATTTGGCTAACGGCCGATGTAATCTTCCTAAAACCGGCCTAAAATCCGCGCGTGCACGGTCGATCACACACGCGCGTGATCGCGCATGCATCGCTGCGTAAAATGCGATGTTTTGGGCTTGATTAGAGCTTAATTTGACTTAGTTATGAAAAATACGATGATAGCTTAGCATTCCAGACATCTGAGAGTGTAACACAGTAGCAAAGCTACTGCCGGATATTTTGATCCAAACCGGAAGTGGTCATCGTTCACTCGCTCTCTTTGGTCAGAATCGGCAAAATGGTGACGTTACCGCCACCATCAGGACTGATTGTCCCAATACTATAGTCTTGCCCCGTCAAAATGAGATATAGTGTGTATATCGCGGATTTTTCTATTGGCATTAAAATGACAAATGAAACATTTGAAAAATGCTGGCTGAAGGCACAATCCACTGTTAATTAGGTATAGCAATAAGTTAAGTACAGTACTTGAGTAAATGTACTTAGTTACTTTACACCACTGGTCAGGAGTGTAAACCTTTGATGGTGATATGAAATGGAAAAGGAACTTCCACATCCCATACCACAGTGACTCATGAGCTTATCTGTTTCGAAAAACACAAGATGATATATCCCAAGGCTTATCACTGCTTTATTTCATCTTTTCAAAAACAATTTTGATGGCTCAACACAGTTTTGACTTGTCAGTGTTACATTCTCTTGCTACAACCATGCATGTGTTAGAAGCTGCAAAGGGTCCACCGCAGTCCGGAAAAACATTGCAATGGCATAATAGTGTTTGAAGGCACTTCTCCACTTTTCATGCGAAAGTTGATAAGTAAGACACAGCAATATGATGAGTAAGACACAGCAATATGAGTTTACGTATACAATATGAACTTATGAAGCTGTACAATAAAACTTTAGTTATTTGATAAAAGGATTTGGATTCAACTGACACGATGAGTTACGTTCATCACACACACGCACGCACACACACACACACACACACACACAGTGTTAGTAACACTTTTGGCACTACTTTCTACCAATTTAATTGTGTTATGATTGTGAAAACATTTGCCAAAGGCAACTATAGTCTCAATGTGTCTACTTTGAGAGCTGTCAGAAACTGCAGGTCCCAACTCCCGAAGCACCGCCCATCCACCTCGGAAAATGACGAGTTATAACAGCGTGTCACTGTGGGAATCTATAGTCGCCCCCCCCATAGAAATACATTGAAAAGTGGGAATTACCATATTATTAAATAATCTACTAAGGGAGTAAATACATAACTTTGTTAACGACCATGACCGGCGATATTGCGGCTATCACACATTATGATTTCTTAATAATTGACACGACCGTTTTTGCAATATTCATAGTGAAACAGAGGCTACAGGTCTGCAGTCAAGTGCAGAGGGGTGTCTTGACTTCCCTCCAGGCTTAGAGCGGGCGAGTGGGGCCACTGACGCAGCGTAGCAAGCCCAAAATGAGTGGCTATCTGTGACTCGGTATGGTTATGGAGGTTTTTTATTTCCCTCTCTCGATTTTAGCGTTGGGCCATGGGACAAATAATGACAACATAAGATTAATACTAGGGGACAGGAAGCGTATTTGTGAGGGAAAGTTCATAATAAGACTTAAAAACATTAAACCAAGCACTTTGCCCTGAGGCTTTGATGATTCGAGACATAATGAACCAGGATTTGAGAGTAATCGAGTGTGTTTCATAAATCAGTAGGCTATTGATTAATAAAAATGTATAGGCCATATCAGGGTTGGCAGACGATATATATTTTACCGGATAAATAATACATTAATCAGCATTTTCTTAATCACCGTGAATAACGTTAAATGCGTGTTTGCTACATGCACCCAGCTCATAATTACACCTCGTTATGTTAGCGCTGCCCTTCTTTCCACTTTATCACAGATGCGATTGCGACCTGTTTTTATTAATTTGTTAACTAAATAATATATAATCTAGCTAGCCCTGGTCCCCCTGGAACATACGAGCGTCATAATGTGAGCCATGGCTACTTTAATGATTAAAGTAGCCATGGCTACTTTAATGATTACAGTAGCCATGGCTACTTGAATGATTAACCATGGCTACTTTAATGATTAGCCATGGCTACTTTAATGATTAGCCATGGCTACTTTAATGATTAGCCATGGCTACTTGAATGATTAACCATGGCTACTTTAATGATTAGCCATGGCTACTTTAATGATTAGCCATGGCTACTTTAATGATTAGCCATGGCTACTTTAATGATTAGCCATGGCTACTTTAATGATTAACCATGGCTACTTTAATGATTAGCCATGGCTACTTTAATGATTAGCCATGGCTACTTTAATGATTAGCCATGGCTACTTTAATGATTAACCATGGCTACTTTAATGATTAGCCATGGCTACTTTAATGATTAACCATGGCTACTTTAATGATTAGCCATGGCTACTTTAATGATTAACCATGGCTACTTTAATGATTAACCATGGCTACTTTAATGATTAGCCATGGCTACTTTAATGATTAACCATGGCTACTTTAATGATTAAAGTAGCCATGGCTACTTGAATGATTAACCATGGCTACTTTAATGATTAACCATGGCTACTTTAATGATTAACCATGGCTACTTTAATGATTAGCCATGGCTACTTTAATGATTAACCATGGCTACTTTAATGATTAGCCATGGCTACTTTAATGATTAGCCATGGCTACTTTAATGATTAGCCATGGCTACTTTAATGATTAACCATGGCTACTTTAATGATTAGCCATGGCTACTTTAATGATTAACCATGGCTACTTTAATGATTAGCCATGGCTACTTTAATGATTAACCATGGCTACTTTAATGATTAGCCATGGCTACTTTAATGATTAACCATGGCTACTTTAATGATTAGCCATGGCTACTTTAATGATTAACCATGGCTACTTTAATGATTAGCCATGGCTACTTTAATGATTAAAGTAGCCATGGCTACTTTAATGATTAACCATGGCTACTTTAATGATTAACCATGGCTACTTTAATGATTAAAGTAGCCATGGCTACTTGAATGATTAACCATGGCTACTTTAATGATTAACCATGGCTACTTTAATGATTAACCATGGCTACTTTAATGATTAGCCATGGCTACTTTAATGATTAACCATGGCTACTTTAATGATTAGCCATGGCTACTTTAATGATTAGCCATGGCTACTTTAATGATTAGCCATGGCTACTTTAATGATTAACCATGGCTACTTTAATGATTAGCCATGGCTACTTTAATGATTAACCATGGCTACTTTAATGATTAGCCATGGCTACTTTAATGATTAACCATGGCTACTTTAATGATTAGCCATGGCTACTTTAATGATTAACCATGGCTACTTTAATGATTAGCCATGGCTACTTTAATGATTAACCATGGCTACTTTAATGATTAGCCATGGCTACTTTAATGATTAACCATGGCTACTTTAATGATTAGCCATGGCTACTTTAATGATTAACCATGGCTACTTTAATGATTAGCCATGGCTACTTTAATGATTAAAGTAGCCATGGCAGTAGCTTTAATCATTAAAGTAGCCATGGCTACTTTAATGATTACAGTAGCCATGGCTACTTTAATGATTAAAGTAGCCATGGCTACTTTAATGATTACAGTAGCCATGGCTACTTTAATGATTACAGTAGCCATGGCTACTTTAATGAATAAAGTAGCCATGGCAGTAGCTTTTTTGGCAAGCGACGTCTGCATGATAGTAGATTAAAGTATAATCTACTATCATGCAGACATCGCTTGCCAAAAAAAGACAGCTCATTGAACTATAATATGTAAAACCTACAGATTGTTTTGTTTTGTTAAATGTTAATGTCATCGTGACTTTATACATTGCAGACAGACAGACAGTCACTCACTGCTTGCTTGTGTAATAGCCACGTTCCCATTTTTATTGCGTTTTATTCAGTCTTGTTTCAGATTCAGCCTTGGAACCCTCGGTTCTGTTCATTACTTAATTCATAATAAGACACTGAACCGAGAAGACTTATAAAGCGCTGATCAGTAGCGGAGCTGTAGTGTGGGCCCGATGTGGGCTTTGTTGTATAACGTGTTGTTTTACATACTAGCTCACAACGCAGCGCCTTGTGACCTTGTAGATTTGATATTTCTAACGCACAATATAGGCTGATCTATCAGCTGCATCTTTAAGAGCGAGTGGCCGTACTGAGTACGGCAAAATAAAGTGTTCTATGGTTGGATATGGAATACATCCAGGTTAGAATATCAGCCATTCTATGGCTAGAATAAAAATGTATTTGAGTTTTGACTTTCACATCACGTTTTACTATTCATTGAAAGTATTATTGAAGGCCATAGCAACCATCTCAAATGTCACCCGGTCTCATCTGTTCATCCTACAGTGCATAGCACGACAGTTTTGTATAGTCCCAAGCAGCTCGTTCAGGCAATTCCTGTACTTATCACATACCCGCATACCCACTTTTGGATTAGTCATGCGTCTGATTCATTTAGCTGCATTTCATAATATCCCTCCATCCTACCGAGTGCTTAGCTCAGTATTGTTTGGCACTGTATACTGTCAAGGAAAGTCTTAAAATCTTCCACATGTAAAACATGTCACTCAAATTTAACCTCCCTCACTATGTTCTTCCCCAGTCAACTGGGTGTCACCTCTTGAACACAAGTGAGCTCAGCTAATGATTGGATGGTGAGCTGCAGCAAATACAGTAGCCTACAGTATAAAACAGTGGAAACTGTAAATATACAAATATTTCACATACTGTGCAGTAGACAGTATGAACCTATTAAGCATGTAATCATCTAGCTGCTAGATGTGCTAGATTCTAGCACAAAACATGCACTTTCCTGGATGCTTTATGTAAAGGCGCACATCATATGTTGGTGGCCACTGTCTGTGACACTGGTAGCTTAGGAGGACGTTGTGCCAAACCCATTGAGTTACAGTACATAGGCTGTACACACAAAAAGGTACAAGGACTGAGGAGCTACAATACATTTCTGTTGGTGCAACTTCTTAGCCTGCTGCTTCACGTTTCTATTTCTAAGAACCTAGAGATTAAACAGTGCTGTAATGGAGTTTCTAGGATTGAGGGTCTTGGAAAGAGTAAATAAAGAATGTACCCCATTAGCGGGGCTTATTCACCTCGGCATGGTGCCACCGGCACCAACGAGGGAGGCTTATTTCCCAGCCTTCAACCTGTGTCCTTGGGATCACGGCGCCGGCGGCAAGGGCAAGATTACCACTGCAACAGCAAAACGCTTGTTTCTTTGTTTTCCTCCCCACTCCAGCGCCAAAGCCTGGTGGTGGTGCGCCTCTCGTCTCCGGAAAATTGCTTCAATTGCTTTCCTTTGAAAGCATTTGATCAAAATCGTGAATCGATATGCCAACAGCCGCAGGGCACCCGAGCAGAGGTGAAAATGGACCTGCAGAAGCAACTGACTGCAGTAATCCTCTTGCTGCTGACGATTACTTTTCAGCATTTATATAATGACTGCTTTCAAATGTATTACTTAAAGACTCGCCTATGAGGACCTGACCTTCTGCTTTTCATGTAATTTGACAACTGAATTTAGGTGACGGGTTAGCCGATTTGCTCGTCTATGACGTACTGTACATTTTTCTTTCATTGTCAATGGCATGTAATGTTTGTGTTGCCACAACGTTACGTCATAATTCAGGCACATACATGTAAATTCTCCTTTCATTGTCAATGGCAATTGTGAGACGTGACAGGACAAAAAGCTGTACTGTATATAGGAGGGGCTAGCAAAAACACTGTTTTTCTAACAATCCAAACCTTTCTGACCCAAACCAAATTGTTGTAGGCAGTCTATGCAAGTTTCTTTCTATAGCACATTTCAACAACGACAATGTACACAAAACAAGTGCATAACAACATACATCCAGCTATTAGTGTAGATTTTCGTCTTACATTCAATTCCCATTGACAATTAATGGAGAATTTACGTCATAATATTGTGTTTGGTGATGTACTGTACGATGAAAAGAGTGCCCCTCACTTCACACAGGTGTGATTTTTCACAAAAGAAATGTTTAGGTTTTCTGAGCTCAATTGCACCCAATAAAACTGAACTTTTAACATTCAGTAGATTTTCTGTGGTCTGGGGTTTTCTGGCTCAAACAAGCGCTCTGATTTTCCTGTGGACTGAGGGTAGTCCACAAAGAGTCCACAAATCCCATATATGACATAGGAATTTGCCAGCAGATGTCACTGTTGAGGGTTTGTCTGTTTTCATTGCAGCTCAAAAGTATTCAGAACACAGAGAAAACACCAGACCACAGAAAATCCACTGAATGTTCAAAGTTCAGGTTGTTTGGGTGTAATTGAGGTTATAAAACCCAAAAGAAAAACGAAAAAGAAAAATAAATTAAAATTAATGTCATGAAACCATTAAGTACCATCTGGATGCAGTGGATGGAATTCTATTCCACATCCACCGCCTCCAGGCATCCACCAAAGTTTCTGCCCTTCAAATCTAGGTGCTTCAGTATGAGCGATTATATTATCAATTACTTTTTCGATTACTATTATTCCATCAAAAAGTGTTTTGATGTTTGTTACACAAATGATATAGCAACAAATTGATAGACTAGAGCACTGAGTCGGTAACGATGGAAGTTGGAGATCCATGCCCCACCTGGCTATGCAATACCGGTTGTACCCGGGTCAAAGTACCCGTTCCACCCATCTGTCTGTGTCCATTTTATATGGCTATGTCTGTATCCGTCTCTCTGTGCCCCTTGATTCCTATATATGGAGTTCTGTGTCAGGCATATGGAGTGTTGTGATGTCAGAACAGGCCAGCTCCATATATGGAGCCTGGGGATCTGTCCGGGCAGAGGCCTGTTTGGGGCGGTTCTGGACAACCGTGGGTCCGACCGACTCGACACCGGGCACTGCACTCCCTGTGGTGGTGTGGAACGCGTGTGTCGAATTCGAAGTTGGTGGGGCGAACGGTTCTCGAGTTATGTGTATTACAGACATACATATGTACAGAGTTTGGTGCATTTAGATAGATTATCTATTATTTGTCGTAATGGAGTAAGTGGTGCATAGTGCACACGGTGCCACACTCCTCCCTCCCCCCGGGGTCCCTCTGGCATGCCCTCAGTGTGGTAGCTGCCACCTACAGAGCTGTCGACCTACATACAACATCACAACAGACAATCAAGAAAGGAGAATGCAAATCTCTGCCAGGAGCAGTGGTGGGGGAAAAATAATACTAAAGGTTTTTACTTGAGTATAGTATAACAAAACAATATCGCATGGATGCACCTGGGACGTATCCTCAGTGATGTATCCCATGGTCATTGGGGTTTCGTGTCTCTCGAACATCATACCCCTCTCACTCAGGCGACCCAGCCGGGGTGATCAAGTCCCGACTTACGTCCCATGTAGCTATACCCTCGATCAGTCCCATTAGGGAAAGACCAGGGCCACACAATCCGTTGGAACTACTCCAGAACTACTGTGCCAGGGCGGGGAGGTACGCTTCTGGCACATGGAAGGACTAGGCTCTGTGGGTTGACTCCTGTCCGGGCCCCTCCTACGTCTCACTCCTGCTCTCACCAGGCCCAGGACCTGTGTGTTGCACCAGAGTCCCAGCAGCACCAGACACTTAATTCAGGAGTGGTGGATTCCTAAGCCGCAATGGTTCCGCAGACTCCACCTGAGCAGGAAGGTGGAGCTGCAGGCGCCGCTTGCGGCTTGAGTGGCCCTCCTAAAGGCCTCACCGAGGGTTTGTTGGGCTTCCTCCTCACGGAGGACACAGGCTGGGGCGCTAACCCATACTGCTCACTTGGGTGCCGTCTACATCTATATTGCGGTTGTCACTCGTCTCTCCGGTGGTCACCAAACTATACCTGGTTGTCACATAGTCTATTCATATGAGTCACTATAAATAGAATAACTAGAAATACTCTGTTTTTACTCTGTAAAAGTCCGGAATTCAACATTTACTTGCATAAAAGTACAAATAAAGTATTGGCTTAAACATGTACTTAAAGTACCAAAAGTAAAAGTAGTAATTGTGCAGAAAATCCCATAAGCTCACAATGACTCGCATCGCTCATTGTGAGCTTGTAGATCGGCTATTTTCAAATGGCCAAAATGTATAGGGCTGAAAATGTTTTTGAGAAAGTAAGTACGTTTTCAAATAATTGTCGTGGAGTAAAAGTACAAGATCATGTAGTGGAGTAGAAGTCAAAGTATTGGAAATTGGAAATTTAAAAAGTTTAAATGTTACTTAAAAGGGACATTTCACCGCTGGAAGAAACTAAATGCTAATAGTATTTGTAGTAGCTAGCACAAAGTAGCACAATTTGAAATGTGCACCCTATGGCCAGAAAAATAATGAAGTCTGTGTGTTTGACTAGGGTTTGACTGGATTGCTGCATTCCTACAATGCCCATAATGCTTTAGTGCACTTCCCCTCCTTGTGGAGAGGGGGAGGCTGCGTGGAGGTCTGACTTTGTAGTCCAGGAAGGAAGCGAGACCACATTTTCATGACAGGGTTTTGATCATGAACATGGTGTCATGACTAAAACATAAAAAAACCCACACATTACACACATAAAAACCCCAGGAAAGTGTTTCTTGTATCCTAAACATCATTAAAATATACTCTGGTGAATTACTCTGGTGAATTAAGTGGCCCTAAGTACAGTACTTAAGTAAACTTACTTTTACTTTCCAGCTGCCACCTAAAGAGCTGACGACCTACATACAACATTACAACAGACAAACAAGAAAGGGGAATGCAAATCTCTGCCAGGAGGCACGTCCAAATAATACTGTGTGTGTGTGTGTGTGTGTGTGTGTGTGTGTGTGTGTGTGTGTGTGTGTGTGTGTGTGTGTGTGTGTGTGTGTGTGTGTGTGTGTGTGTGTGTGTGTGTACACACGAACATGTTACAAACCTCAGTCTAGTCATGATCACTGTCTGACACCTGTCACTGTTGGCATTCGGCTGACGTGGACCATTTTGAATAGAGATGGAGAAATGATTGAATTCTGTCAAAGCTGTCCAGATCCATCTTAACATCCACCATCATTTTCCACAGCTGTACACACATGCAGAATAGCTAGACACATGCTGGAAATTCAACTGTGTTGAAAATTTAAAAGGGGGGAATGTGGCAGTGGCAATGTGCTTGTGCTTGTGCGTACGTGAAATTCAGTCAAGCAATTTCCCCCCAAAAAAAGAAAAATCCCCAAATGTAACTTCCTGATACCAATGGAAACAATGATGATCAAATAAGGAACAATTTTTTCTTACTAAATTACTAATTTGATCAACTCAAATTATACACAGCATTACGTTACACAGCATTTCAGGTATGAAACAAAAGAGATACATGAACAACTCGGCCAGACACTACAGAAGCAAGCGTTTGTCGCTGTCAGAAGTTACAATAAATCGCCCCCCCCTTCACTGCTGATGCTCTCTGACACCTCTATATAGGGATCCAACCCCTTATTGTGACCGGAAAAAAAAGAGACTGTTTTCCTATCTAGGATGGCAGCTTTTGGACTCGACATTCAATCGGTCTGGTGGCTGTCAGATAAATTGCCTCAGTGCCATTGTCCGTATAGTTGCTGGCATGTTGAAGAGTATTGCTGAAGGACCGGGGGTGGGGGTGGTGATGGGAGGGGGTTGGCTGCTGGGGAGTGCTGTGCCACTGAGCTAAATTGCTGGAGAAACCAAAGGTGTGTGGAAGCGTAGGTCAGAAGATGGGGGGTCAGCAGAGAAGCAAATCGATAAAAGAGTTGTTAAAATTGCACGATCAATAGAGCATTGGCCTTCTTACTTGCTTACTTTATAGGACTAACTCGGGGAGGCTGGGACCCGAGGAGATTATGAAGCTTAAAGGCAGCAGCTGTTTTGTCTTCATACTCCACCAATAAGGAGCCTATACAATCCACTGTATGTGGGGCCCGGCAACAGCCTAACCTAATGGCTAGAGAATTGGGCTTAGAACTTGAAAGGTGCTTATTATAAGTGTCAGGGTGGGACTGCAGGGAGTGCAGGCTGGGAAAAACAAGATAATTGCTTTCAAAGTGTGAGGTGCACCCCCCCTGGTGAGGTGCCAGCGCATTACAGGGGATCGGGGCACAGAGAGAGCTGCGGTCAGGTGAAAGGGACAGTCATAGGCACTCAGTCTAATACTTGGCGCTACTAAGATGACTTACACCCAGCGGTAACCTGGCTGATACACCTATTTTAGCTTGAAGAATAGAATCCGTTGCACGGATATAATCAAAGTCCATCTTTGCCAGTAAAACAACAGGAGGTTACTTTATGCCTGCAGCCACTACAGTTGGACAATTAGACTTCCTGTTAGGCCGATGCCAGGTCAGGTGGTGAGAGGGCAGAGGTCAGGTGGTGAGAGGGCAGAGGGGCAACACATTTGTGGCTCTGCTCTTCAACACAAAGGACCCCAGTTCTACAGATGGACTACTATGACTGGAGGCATCACTGCCCGACATGGGAACTGCACATGCCCTCAAGCACAAAGCGCTGCTGAGGGTGGTACGGAGAGCACCAAGCATGCCGAGGGTGGTACAGAGAGCACCAAGCATCAGTGCATGCCAGCTAACTTCCCTCCATCCAGGATGTACAGTATACCACGGTCTGTGTGTCAAAGCAGCTCATAGGATTATCACCGACGCCAGCCACCCACCAACCACAGGCTGTTTCAGCCGATACCGTCTTGCAAGCGGTACCACTGCCTTAAGGCAGCCTGTCGTCCTGTTACTGTAGTACACGCATGCACACACACATGCACACACACACACACAGAGAGAGAGAGAGAGAGAGAGAGAGCGAGAGAGAGGTGGTAGAAGGTTATTCTCCAATGACTCATACTCCATTTCTGGATAATGCAGGAGGCTGAGTGAAATCTACACAGCTATTAGAGTAAACACAGGCTCATTTAGATGTGTACACTGAGCTAATTTAAACCTCAGGAGGAAAATGAAACCTGCAGCTTTGTAATAAGAAAGAACACATATGAGATCTGAAGGGGGGAATTGTGTGTAGCAAAATAAATAAAATAAAGTTTGCCTTGCCCACTCAAGCCCTCCAGGAGCCAATACAGTAATAATAGTCATTATGAATCAAAGAGATAAAGGTGGACTATGTAGACACAGTAGGCTCCGAGAGCTCACGCGCCTCATGTTATCCACAGGACGGATGCTGGATAATAACCTGTATATTCCCTGAGGAAAACGTTAAATGTAATGTTTACACTGAGCCACAGCATTGAAGCATGCCTCATAAACACCTCTGTAGTGCTAATTTTAATTGGCACAGCGATGAGTCTGCCTTCTCGATTCGTAGTCGTGTGTGTGTGTGTGTGGGGGGGGGGGGGCTCGGATGCAGCACGTACATTATGCGTGTGTTTGATTTTAAATGCGTATGGTTTTAAATGTATACATCCGCCTTCTTGTGTATCGTGTATCTTTGAATGTCCATGCATGCGTTGTGTACAGTATTAGGCTACACATGTTAAAATGTATATTAGAGATGTGTATACACATCTTTGAACTTTGTGTACATTGTAGGTATAGAAAATGTCTTTGTTATTCATGCTAGGTCACCATGTTTTATAAACATCGGAATTTTATCGAATATTGTCTCTTCTCATACAGTATAGCACAGATCATACAGTATAGCACAGATCCAGCTATGAACCGAGATGCCCCACTTGCAGTTTGCCTCGTCCAAACAGATCCACCAACAACACAGGTTCAGTCAGATAACTCACGAATAGATTTAACCAATATTTATTATAGAATGAGTGTGCATATGATATTTCATCTCGGTGTTTGTCTCTGCTACATCATTAAACATTAAGAGCAGGGAGATAGATATACAATAACAACCCCCCATGGTGAACATAAATAGCAGGGCCCACCGGTGGTGCTGGGGTGGTGGTGGGAGCAAACATCACATAAAAACCAGGAACCACATGCAGAAGGAAGGCAGGAAGAGCATGCAGTCTAGGGGAGCTTAAATACCCTGCCCAATCAGCGAATGACATGTCGGTCTTGCAAAACACTGAATACACCCATATGGTAATGCAGCATATTAACCCCTTGAGAATAAGTATGCACCGCATGGAGCCACTCGAGTATACCTGCCTGAACTAACTCCACAAGCTACGTATCCTTTCTACCAGTGTTGTGATTAACTAGTTACTAACGACTCGAGTTACTTTATGTAATGCAACAACCTTTTGTGGTAACCATTAAGGTGTGTGTGTGTGTGTGTGTGTGTGTGTGTGTGTGTGTGTGGTGGGAGACTTGGGAGAGAGATTGATAAAGAGAGGGGGAGAGGAGCGCTCTGATCACGTTCAAGACAGATATCTCATGTTGTGTTTATACCGACCCATTGCATATTGATCGTTCAGTCTAGTGTCAATTGAATATTTTGGTACTCGGTTCAGATTATCGGGCCTTGGTTCCGATAGTACGAGAACTTTAGGGTGGTATCGGCCTGAGTACCCGATATTGGTATCAGCACAACTAGTTATTGTTTTGCAAAACACAATTTTTTATATTATTACTCGTACACATTTTATCCATACATTACACAAATCGGTATACACTATCTCTATAGTCATGTGATCAACACAGACCTGTCCGCTTCCCCATATTCCATCGCTATTGGCTAAGATTGCCTTCCAAAGTTTGCAAGATTGGTCCGTTTTGAACAAAATGCCTCAAACCATGAACGCATGAGTGCAATTTGATCAATTTTTCATGCACATTCCCACTAGGCAAAGGAAGAAATGCCACTTGAAAATGTACACATCAACCTCATGGTGGCGCTATAACTAGCCCATTCGTGTATTTACCTATAACTGCACCGATCTGTGTAAAACTGTGTATGCACAATAGAGGCAAAGGAAAAACCTTTGACCTGTATTTTTCACATATGCTCTTTATAGCGCCACCAGGAGGCCGACTTATGTAAAACCCATTGTTGGATATTAGGCTACTCCTTCAGATTTGATCCAAATACATTTTCAAATAATAGTAGAGTAAAAGTAAAAAATTTGGCTCTGAGATGTAGTGGCGTAGAAATAAAAGCATTGGAAATTGGAAATACTCAAGTACAAATACCTCACAAGTGTACTATATGAAAATAAAATGGATGCCAAAAAAATGGGAACATTCATTTTTGTGTATTTATATCAAAAGTCCATAAAATTACTTCCTTAAAACGAAAACGTGCTGCGTGATGATGTGTCAAGGTTCACATCAATAAAAGCCAATAAAAATGAAGCCCTTTACCAAGGGCGGGTCTCCGTCTAGAGACGACGTAGTATTCAATCATGCAAATCATGTCATCCATCACAACACTCATCTCAGGAGCTCTGTCGAGCCAGTTTAAATAATCTACAAAGCATCTTGTTTTACCAGACAATTGTAAGCATTTTGATTTATGCTCTGCAGAACCCGTTTGATTCCCATTGCTGCATCGTCCTCCAAACACAGGTGGTTTTGATTAAAGAACTATTCCGTTTTTAATCTCATTCAAGATGACATGACAGTGACAGATGGCAGTGTATTACTCGTTTTAAACTTAATCATCACGCTAAAATATGTATATGGTTGTGTATAGGTTAGAAATAATCCCCTGATCTGGCGCGAAGCTCCCCCCCCCCCCCCGCTATTCATGTCAGTGGAAGTTGCTCAGTGGCGTTTTGAAGCACCCGGAAGAACCGTCTCAGAACGTCTACATTTTGGTGGTCAAATGCGGAAGTGCAACCGAGCGCTCAATGTTAAAGCCCAGCTGCACGGGGTTTCCCCAAGGGGCCTGCAGTGAGGCACTCCAACGTTGAAGATGCCACTACCTACCGGCGAAATGTGGAATTGCAGCACTTAATGGAAGTGGACGGACGTTCATGACGTCACGTGAAAAGCCCGGACCTCAAAATTGAGGTCCGGGGCTAGGCTAAACTTCCGCTCGCTCGAGCCATTGAGTTATCATTATACTTCCGGAAGTCTTCCGGGTGCTTCAAAACGCCACTGAGCAACTTCCACTGACATGAATAGCTGGGGGGGGGGCGGAGCTTCGCGCCAGTTCAGTCTCTATCCTTTTATATACTCTATGGGTTTCCCGGTCATGAATCCACGGGTCCGCCTGTAGTCCCTCCTCTTACCACTAGGGCCCAGTGCTTCAACGTTCCTCACTGGCCCCTTGGTCGTGCAGCATGAGACGGACTTACGTCCCATAGCCTGGAGGGATGCGATGCTCTGATTGGTTCAGAACTCAGATTCTGCCGTTTGAGGCTGAAACTTCTAAATAAAATGCCCAAATTAACCATTTCAACCCGTCTTTAAGTACAGTATAAGTAGGCTAAATGTACTTAGTTACTTTCCACCACTGCCTGTACGACAGCAGGTGCTTGAATAATTATGCCAAACTGGACTGAAAGTCTTCAATTAATAATAACATGCATTAAAATAGGTGTGTACTGCATTACATGTTTTCTGCGATGGCTTCCATCTGCCCCTGTGGACACAAACATTTGTGTGCCTCATCTCTATTAAATCAACTGCGGTGCTCTGTCTCCAAGTCTTTTTGTCTCTGCCAGCAGGCCAACATACACAGAGTATTTAAGCCTTATTTTAGCCCCTGTAACAAAGTTTAGAGTGCCGATGCCTGACAAAGTCAATTAATATGGAGACTGAGGTATAGACATGTATGTGTATGAGAGAGGGAGCAATACAGAAACAACTATGGCCCCCTAGCCAGCTAGGTCAGCGAAGTCTGGATGTCGGTAGTAATGATTTAATATTCATAAAATACAAATCTGAGCTACATAACTGTATAAATAACCAGGGGCTGTGTGTGATGGTTGGGGGGGGGGGGAGGGGGGTGTTGGAAGAGCAGCCCCTTCCACCCAGTGCTCCACTGACGTGAGACTGACGCATGATTCGATTCAAAGAGACCCGCCCTTGGTAACGCCCCGCCTGCCTCTGATTGGCTACCTGTTTGATCTGCAGCACTGATTAATGTAATTTATTTGTATGTGTTTTTTGATTGATTGATTGAAAATTGTATTAACAGTTTGCAGAATTATAGTACATTTCAAGCACAAACTCAATACAAAGGCTGTTAACTGTGAGTGGACGACCCAATTAAGCATTACACTTGTTTACAACAGGGTCCACCATGTTCAATTCATCAAAATGTTCATGTTGAGTCTTGATTTCAAAGTCAACAATATGTATATCCATAAGCAAGCACATGTTTGATCAAAATAAACTTGAAACATTATTGTAGGCTACTGTAGAAAGGCCTCTTTCTTTCCTCTTTATTCTTTTTAGTATAATAGTATTAGTTTAGTATAATTAGTATAGTTTGAATATGGCATTGTTGTTGCACATGCAGTCCCTAATGTTACTTCTTTGTTAAGTATTTTTGTTGAGGGGCGCTAGCCCCCCTATATTCAGCTATAGTGTAGATTTTTCTCCTAACACAATCACTGAATGCCATTGACAATGAATGGGGAATTTACGTCATAAGTGTCTGAGCAAATCCTTATGCCCCAACCGGGACGAAGAGGATAAGTAAGTAAGTAGTCTGAGCAAATCGGCTATTTTCATCCTACACAAAGATTAAATTCCCATTGACAATGAATGGAGAATTTACGTCATAATGTAGACGAGCTAATCGGCTATTTTTGTCCTACACAAAGATTAAATTCCCATTGACAATGAATGGAGAATTTACATCATATGTGTCTTTGCAACAGGGTCTACTACCCGTTATAACTTAAAATCTGTTGAGTGCTATTAACCAAGATGTCTACTAGAATCGTATCTAAATGTTTTAAGTTTCCTATATATAACTTTGAAACAGATTAGTTACGTCACCAACAATAATGACACTTTATTAGCCGGTGGAGAACATCAACATACATACATATCTCAATCAGCCACGTATGTCGGTGTTGTCCCTCGGCCAATCAGGGACCACCGTTCTTACCCCAACATGCAATCAAAACTTTTGGAATACTAGGACATTCAGTCATTCTTACACTCTCAAAGCGTGTTTTTAGAAAGTAACGCTGCCGGCAGCGGCGTCACAGGGCGCGGCCATCTTTGACTATTTTTGACATTGACAACAACGAGCTCTGACCAATCACAGGCAGGCGGGGCAGCCGGGGCGTTACCAAGGGCGGGTCTCTGGAGACAGACGTAGTATTCAATCATGCGAATCATGTCATCCATCAACACTCATCTCAGGAGCTCTGAGCCAGTTTAAATAATCTACAAAACTTACCAGACAATTTTAAGCATTTTGATTTATGCTCTGCAGAAATCAAAATAAAGATGTTGGTGACAAATAATGTGTTGCATAAAGTTTTATGATTAATAACAATAAGTCGCTGCTTCTTCGCCTGGAAAGGAGCCACCTTAGGTGGTTCGGGCATCTGGTTAGGATGCCTTTCGGGCGTCTCCCTAGGGAGGTCCTTGAGGCAACGTCCCACTGGGAGGAGACCAAGGCACAGTTGGAGGAAACACATCGACTCACTGGCCTTGGAACGTCTCGGGATCCCCCAGGAGGAAGTTACTAATGTTGCTCTGGAGAGGGAAGTCTGGAGGTTGCCCCTGCGACCCGACTACGGATAAGCGGTTGAAGATGGATGGATGGAACAATAAGTGTTCTAAAAGAAAAGGTAATGTCGATCTTACAAGGAATGAGTTATGAAGAAACATAGGCCTAGTGGCCTACTGTATGTAATGGCCAATGGACATCTTATCAAAAGGGGAATCCCAGCCAGGGAACATATTTGGCTTTTTTTGGTCTCCAGGCAGAGGCTCTGAGCCACTCTGCTACTGTACACTCACCTCTCTTTGAGCCTG
The DNA here is from genome assembly GCF_951216825.1 of Electrona antarctica. Classification (NCBI taxonomy): domain Eukaryota; kingdom Metazoa; phylum Chordata; class Actinopteri; order Myctophiformes; family Myctophidae; genus Electrona; species Electrona antarctica. The sequence continues at coordinate 31,030,398 of NC_136806.1, forward strand.
CCATCACTGGGAAACCCGATCGGGTCACGGCACCAATGTGACCTCTTTAAGGGCGGCAGTAGCTCAGGGGTAGAGCGGCTGGATGGGAACCGCAAGGTTGCCAGTTCGAACCCGGGCTCCCCCAGAGTTAGTGAGCAAGACACTGAACCCTTAATTGCTCCTGATATGCTGGTTGGTGCCTTGCATGGTTTCCGCCATTGGTGAATGTGTGTGTGATTGGGTTAATGTAATGCACAATCTATGTAAAGCGCCTTGGATAAAGGCACTATATAAATGTACCATTTAAGATGTCTGGGAGCAGCTTTATCCTGCATCAATATTAAAAATCACACCCATGTGAAGTGAGGGGCGCTCTTATGATAATACATCATCATGCATCATCTCATACTGGCCTGTTGCCTGCAATTGGTTAGCTGATTTGCTCATTTACATATGAGGTACATTTTCCCTTCAATGTCAATGGCGTTTAATGTTTTGATGTTTAATTTACGTCATATTTAGCGGAATTGTGACATAATTTGTCCGTTCATTGTCAATGGCAGATCTTGAGACGTGTGGGGACAAAAGCTGTTTATAGAAGGGGCTAGTAGTGCCCCTTACAAATCACACTTGTGGGAAGTGAGGGGCGCTCTTATACATCATCATACATCACATTCTGTGCTCAGCCAATCAAATCATCTCCTATATGCCCACACAAAGCTGGGCATAGGAGGGGCTAGCGCCCCTCAAAAAGGACAGTACAGTATACTGTATGTAGACTATTGGAAACAGAAAAAGCACAACACACCCCCTCCGGACCTCTGTGATACACTCTGCAAGTTTGAAGTCGTCGACTGGTCGGATGGTCCAAGTTATGAGCGAGACAGACGGAAACAAAAACACGATGACAGTCTGTGCCTTTTTTCATATATTCTGCGCATTTGTAGTTAGTTACATGTGACGCATTAATTCTATCCATACACGATAGACAGAAATATGTTATTCCAAAGCTCTTGTTAAATATTACTCTAAAAAAAACTATAATTCAACCCCCCCTCCATGCTCTTTCAACATACTGACCATGCCCAACAAAAAAAACATAACCTAACCCTAACCCACACACACAGCACACAGCACACACACAGCATAATATGAACAAAAATGTGTTCTGAACGGACACACAGACGCTGCTATAGACGGCTTAGCCTTTTTCAGAGCCAAGCCATATAAGTCACACAAAAAACATGGTTTTCACTTTATTCTTATCTGTTGATAACTGTCCCCATTATGACTTCAGATATGCTCTAAATATAAACCACCTATTTCACTGAAGGAACATACGGTTCCTTCAGTTTGTAAGGGGTGTCATGTCTTCACTAGTGTCATGTCTTGACTTGACAGAATGGTGGCTGGGCTTCATAAATGTAGCTTGTCATGATAAACTTTCTTCTTTAGTATCCAGCCTTCCTCAGTTCATCAATCATTTCAAATGTTTTCTTGTTGAAATTTCCCCCGTGGACGCCTTCGTTGCCCTTGACCATAACCAATACTTGCTTTCCTTTGCCTATGGAAATGTTGTATGTTGGCTCTCCGTGCTCACTCTTTGTCCTGAGGTCCATTGTCCAGTCGGCTTCGGTGCAGAGGCTGTCTCGGATGACAGAGCACTTTCGATTTCCTAAGGTCAGCCCGTTGGTTAAGAAACGTGTTCGATCTCTTCCCACTATGATGGAAATTTCGTCAGGTGTAATCTCGGCAAAGGTACCGCCAGGATGCGCTGCCCAGACAAATCTGTTATCCGAGTGCCCAACAATGGCCGCGTCCTGGCAGTTGCCATCCTCCATCAAGTTCTCCACATAGGCTTGCCATGTGGACATATTTGTGAATTTGGCTAAAGGTGGAGATTCGTCAAATAAGTCAGAAGTCAGCAGTGAGAGTTGTTAGCAAGCTGTTCTATGGGCTTTAGGTACAAGGCCTCGAGCAGATCCCTGATCCTAAGTCATAAAAGGATTTTCATTTAGAAATGGTTGTAACGTGAAGGTGGGACATATAAGCATGCATGACATTATATATGACATCATATGACGTAACTATCCACATAGGGGATTTATTTTAGACATCTCGGCAGCAACACTGAATTAAATGGGTTTAACGTGAATGTGTAACATATATGCGCATATGATATCATATGACGCCGTAGTTTCAGTTTGCCGGGAGGTTGTTCCATGGGAATGTAGATGGTCCATAAAACTGAACACTGCTTCTACGGATTATGGACAGAAAGCATAGCTTTCCCAGGTCGCACCCAATCTCTGTCTAGTAATATGTAATATGCAGCACTGAGTGAGGACTAGTAATGTGCGTAGAAGAGTTATAGTTCTAGTGTAAAAGAGAGGCTGCTCCCACAGACCACAGTATACTGTAGCACCACCCGCTTTCACAATGCTGTCCCCCCCAGTCAAGTCACGTGACTCTTATACCTGCCACGATGTGCGACCTCTAACTCTAGTCTGGGCACAGTTAGGTGTGCGGTGTGCCCCCTGATAATGATGGAGCTCAGTCCTTGTTGACCCAAATCAAGCACCCCCTACACTACAGGCACAGCTGGCTCCTGACCTAGACCAACAAACATGGCATCAAGTGCAAACTCCGACAGCCCCACAGACTGGCATCCAATGAACAGAAGGACATCGGCCCATTAGAAGCAACAGGAGCCATGGTCATCACCCCGCTGGAAGAGGTGCACAAAGTCAAAGATGCAGCAGTGACTCTTTCCTTATGTGTATGCATGTGCTGTCACTGTCAGTGACAAAGGAGAGGAGTTGAGGAGAATGGAGCAAATGCATGCACAGAGAATGTGGCACTTACTAAAATGGAGGACAGACTGACAAAGAGTGAGGCGTTAAATGGTAAATGGTAAATGGTGCATTTATATAGCGCCTTTATCCAAGGCGCTTTACATAGATTGTGCATCAATTCACCCATTCACACATTCACACACATTCATACACTGATGGCAGCGGAAACCATGCAAGGCACTAGCCAGCACATCAGGAGCAATTTGGGGTTCGGTGTCTTGCTCAAGGACACTTCGACACTAACTCTGGGGGAGCCCGGGTTCGAACAGGCAACCTTGCAGTTACCATCCAGCCACTCTACCCCTGAGCCACCGCCGTTAGAAGAGCCAATTCCAAATATTGTAGGCAGCTGGTACTGTACTTGGTATCAATGCAAAGGCAGAGGAAGAGGCCTTGACTTGACCACAATGAAGCATGTCATCTGTGATGAAACAGGACCCTGGGCTCAAGCGCCCCCTGATAACAGAAATGAACAAGAGCAGTCCTTGGCTTAGACACGACATCAGGAAACTATATGACTGTGAGAAACCCAAAGGCTACAGACTACAGGATACCGAGGCAGAAAGAACGAGCAGCTGCCGCAGGGGAACGCACAACACACTGAACACAGCTAACAACTCCTCAAAAATTGTAGATATGGACCCTTGAGATAAAACAGAGAGAAGGGGAATAAATGCCTTAAGATGTTAGGCTGGAACAAGGGATGGATACAAGACCTTTGTCAGATGATATACTGTAAGTGGTCTCATGGTGATGTAAGGGCTCAACAAAACTAAGAGCTATGTGCAGCCACTAAGCAGCTCTAGCTTTTAAGGCCAGTGTAAGTAATGTTAGGGAGCTTTTATAAAGAAACTGAAGATAACCCTGAAAAGTCAGAGATGATGACACATGACAAAATAGGAATTAATTTCACAGACTACTGCTTTGTACCGTGTGCAGGGAAACTCAGGTCCACTTTACGATAAAAACAATAATGTCACTATATATATATATATATATATATATATATATATATATATATATATATACACGCATATACATATACACACACACACACACACACACACACACACACACACACACACACACATATATACAGAGGGCAGGCACTGAGTAGCACCTGGGGACCAGTTCCACCGACTAGGGGGCAGAGGGCACTGACAGGAGTATGTTCCCAATCCTGATAACATTTCAGTATGTCCCTTTAGGTGTTGGAGGAAACAAGAGCACCCGCACAGGCGCACACACAGAGAGAACATGCAAACTCCACAGAGAAAGGCTACATTCAGCAAACATTCAACAGGATTTGAACCGAGAACCTCCTTCCTGTGAGACAACAGTACCAACCATATATATATATATATATATATATATATATATATATATATACACACACACACACACACACACCGGTATATAGAGAGTAGCACCTGGTATTCCCAGGCAGTCATTCGTCGAAATATACAACTGTCCCGAGTCCGACTCCAACCTTGCTAAGCCTCCGAGATCAAATTAGATCTGTCGTGTTCAGGTTAGAGATGGGCGGCATTTTTGGTTATTTCCATATTCAAGTTAAATTATTGTATTGAGTATTCGAGTACTCACAAAAATAAAATCTAGCGCAAGAATAAGGTCTGAAATGAACACCCAAGTGAAAATAAAGGTTGATTTTTGTGGGGCGCTAGCCCCTCCAGGTGTAAACACAAACTTTGAAAACAAAAGTGTGTAAACAAAACAAACATTGAAGACAAAAGTGTGTAAACACAAACATTGAAGACAAAAGTGAGGATGCAAATTGTGATTGGCCAGCGTGATGGAGAATCCCTGATGATGTCACGTGATGTCATGACTTGACGCATGTCCATATATGGAGGCATGACGAGCCAGCGGGAAATGCACGTTTTCATAGTAAATGCGACCTGCAGTCGCAAAAAGGATTTGATTGCACATTGAACGAATACTGACATCCAAAGCGAGTACTCTAGTATTTTCTCCATGCCCATTCCACATTCAAGTATGGTCGTAATCTCAGCTCAACAATCAATCATAGCTCATCGAAATATATTGAGCGGTGTTCATTTCCTCATGAGTACGAGGCTTCTCTTTCTTTCTGTATTTTGTAAGGCGGCAGCAGAGCCTCTCAGTCCTGTCTTGGTTGATGAATTATTGACCTTTCCTTAGCCCAGCAGCCTCTCTGGTGTGCAAAGTACAGAGCAGCAATAACCGGGAACAACAACATTACCAAACCCATAAAAATGTAAAATAAATGAAAATACGGGAAATGAAACCTACAAAGAGTCACAACGCTTTTCGTGAATCGCCTGCATTATTAAGATATGGGCTATATATTTTTTTAAACAGTCAAAGAGGTGCATAACTTTCCTTTCCCAATAGGCTATTATAAAAGATGTATTGGCTAACAAACAGATACAAGGCCAAGCTAGGCCAGCTTTGACTAATTCATATAAGTGTTTTTACTGTGATCATCGAGTACAGCTGCAATAAGTGAATAGTTTGACTGAAGTTGCACGGTAAGTTAATATGCTTTTTTGGTCTCAACAAATGAAAATCCACAGTCAAATACATAATTGTGGGGGTCCTTAACATGAAAAAGTTTGAGAACCACTGATAGCAACATATATGTTTTTCTGAAAAATGTCAAAAGATTTAGAAGACATTTGTAGAATTGGTCAACATTGTATTAAACTGTATTAATATTAGCCTATTGTTGCCATAACGGTATGAAACATTGCTGTCAGGCAAAAAACATATCACACACACGCCCCTTGCTAGCCTGCATTGCATCTGCATCAACAACAACCACCAGCAACAACACAAGTTAACCAACCTCAATTCAAAACACATCTCCCTTCACGGCTTCACCTCACACAAAAACGCTTTATCCTGAATTGTTTTTGTCTTACCAAGTAAAATATTAAATTACACAAACACAATTAAGCTGCATTATTGCATTAACGTAATGTTAAAAGTAGCTAACTGACTCACCTGGAGAATGAATCCAATCAGTTGGAAAGAAAACCTCCCAATGCAGTTCATCAGGCTAATGACTCACTGTCATGACGATATATTTCACTGTTCTCTACTGTCTGTCTTGGCAATATAATAATACTGATACCTTACTCAACTTCCATGTGTTGGAATGCTACATTAAAAGTTCTTCATGAGGTGCGGTGGGGAGGAGGGAAAACAGTGTCGAAAATGTTCAGCAGACTCGGGGTGTCTACCTGCTACAGTGCTACTAGTAGGGAGTGTCTGCCAATTACAAGTATGAACTATGAAGACTATATCAGTGGTTCCCCTAGGGGTCCTTGAGGGAGTTCCAGGGGGTCCCCCAGCTAAGTGATAGTTTGGAACCAAATCTCAGAGTTAAATTAACCTTGATTTTACTATATAAATTGGGGGTCCCAGAGATAGAAATGCCACTGAATGGGGGTCCGTAGACTAATCCACGTCAAACTGGGGGTCCTTGAAATCAAACGGGTTGAGAGTCTCTGCTAGAGTGCTAGAGCCGTACATTTTTTATGGGGGTCCCTGGCATATCTTTTCAAATGGGGGTCCGCGGGCTAATAAGTGTCAATTTGGGGGTCGTTGATGTGAAAAAGTTTGGGAACCACTGTTCTAGGGAGCGTCAAAAATGTTCAGCACAGACTCGGAGTGTCTACCTGCTATAGAGGGTATGCGCATGCTTAAAGTGAATGGCACATCGAGTGGCAAATCGAGTGGCAAAGCAACATGCAAAGTGTGTTTAACATTGTTTAACGTTGTTTAATGCAATCAGATATGACTTTTCTGTGTGGATGTATGGGCTATCAAGGCCAGAAAGTAGTGTTTTGCCACTCAGTAGGCATAACTCCTGCATAACTTCCTTTTTTGATGATGATGTCATGCGCATAGTATGAACTATGAAGACTATATTTATTATAATAAATAGCAACTAAATCAAGTTTGTTCAATTCTAGACAACAAAGCAAATTCAGTCAAAGTAAAATAAGATAAAATAAGCTAGGCTATAAAATAACATCACACTAGGCAAGTCAATGGAACAGTAGGTCTGGGTATAGCCTATAGTTAGTTAGTTGCTGCGAGAGTGAGGTCTAGCCAACACCAACTCGGGATTCCTGGATCGCTGCACAAACCTCCACAAATTCCTATCCACAAATTCCTATGTGGAGGGCATAGCCGTGTTAAGTCTGTGACTTTGTTTCAACAGCATACATGATTGATTGATTGATTGATTGTTTACTTATTTTCGTGTCCTGCACACAATGTGCCCAACCCTCATGGGTTTATAAGACACCATTTCACAATTGCATTTACAGCATGTTTACATTACATAATTCATTACATTACAACCCAGAGTTATACAGAGTACTCTGTCTTCTTTCCCAAGCTTGACAAATAAAATCTGCCACAACAAAAGTCCCTTTGGCAAAACATATCTCCATTTTTACCTAGTCATTTAAATCTAGAAAATCCCCACAGATAGAAGTCATCCTATTAACCAAAATATCCCTTATGTCATATTTAGAGCAATAAAACAAAAAGTGAACCTCGTTTTCAATTTCACCAAGTTCACAGAACAAGCAATATCTCTCTTCTTCAGGAGTGGCATTAAACCTGCCAGTCTCCACTGCTAATGGTAATGTTCCTGACCGTATTTGTGCACAGAGAGATTGTTGTCTTTTGTTTAAATTATACTTCACATAAGGTTCTACGGTGTATGTCGTTTACAAGGCAGTAGGTTCGCAACTTAGGTTTATACCATAAGTCCCTACACCAGTTTTCTTTATATCTAGAGAACATTGTATTTCTAATTTGATGAACATTACATTGTAGTATTGTATTTTGAAAAATAAAAATAAAAAATAAAATTCTCAGTTAATTTGTCCAGGGGTGACCACCTCTAAGATCCCAATTAAAGATATTTAATTGGGATATATAAGTAGCTACTGTAGGAATAATATCAAAACTTTAATGACTTTTTCTATTATTTATTCAGACGGCCAGCAATGAGTAAAACGCTCTAAAAAATGTAGTCTCTATGACACATCTAGGGGCCACAATCTGCATTCAAAGATGTTCCTAGAAGCTTTGTCATCGTTTGATATGACTAACCAATCAAAAAGTAGACAGGCAAATCGACCAATGACAAAGTTTCTAGGAACATCTTTGATTGCAGATTGCGGCCCCTAGATGTGTGACAGAGACCATTTTTGTAGACAGACTACAGTGCATATACTGTAGTAGGCTATTTTTAGACACACTTGTCAGTTTGACAAATTATTTTGTTTTCCATGGAATTATTAATCGCAACAATAACTTTAATTTCTTTATATGCTTCTGTTACTCGTTTTAATTCCTTGAACCATGCAGTTCCTTCCACTGCGATTCACACATTGATTTGACAGTTGTTTTGTCTCTGTTGTTTTTCCAGGTTATTTTTTTCTTCTTCGTTCCAACCTGTTTTGATGTAGTCCTATTTGGTAAAGATTTAGGTATCGTTTGAGCATAAAGCATAGAAGGAATGAAGATGCCAAATGTTTTCTTGTCACGATTAGGGCAGTTAGGCAAACAAGTCCATCACGACACAGTTAATGGTGTGTTCTGTCTTCTTTCACACATCTGACTACTTCATCTATGCTGATGCTGTGATTTAATAGCCCAGAGAAGTTCCTCACAGCGACCCCAATATTTGTTTTCTTATTTTCCCTCTTTAAAGTAACAAGCAACTTCTGTGTAATAATATGATATATTTCGACAACTTTTCTGATAAGATTACTAGAGACATGGAGATATATATTTTTAGTTCACCTATGTTTAAAAAAAAAAATCCATTATAGCCTATATTCCCAGAAAGAGATCACAGATATTTCCAATATTTCTGGCTTCCAATCACTTTACCGACAACAATAATATATCCTCTTGGATAAATAGATCTCTGGTGACATTGACAATGTATTAGACAACTTAATATATTCACATTACACACTGTTGCATTGTTTAAGGGCAACTGGAGCACAGAAATAAATGCAGAGGTACAGTAGACAAGGGACATACATAACTCTGGTACTTATAGCTATAGGCACGGTTGATATTTCTTCAGAACTGGTATGGAACAGACAGCCAAGTGGAGGAGTTGGGGATGCAATTCCTTGCTTTGGGTCTGTAAGCTAGCAGTACGAGACCACTAGAGAGAACATTAGGGCCTCAATCTTCATCACATGCACATGGCCTAAACCAGTGGAACCAAAATGGAACGAAATATTTGGTTCCATTTGTACACTCTGAGTGAAATTAACATTGATTTTACAATATAAATTGGGTGTCCCAGAGATAGAAATGCCATTAAATGGGGGTCCGTAGACTAATGCATGTATGCATGAATCACTGCTAGAGCCGTAAAAATCCTCTTATGGGGGTCCCTGGCATATTATTTTCAAATGGGGGTCCGTGGGCTAATTAGTGTCAATTTGGGGGTCCTTGACATGAAAAGGTTTGGGAACCACTGGCCTAAACTATACAGTACAGTGAGTATACAAACACACACACACACACTGGGGCGCCCGCTGGCCTAGTGGTCCAGGCGCATGCCACATATAGGCTCTGGCCTGACAGCTGTGTCGCGTGTTCGAGTCCTGTTCATGACGACCTTTGCTCTCTCCCCTTCTCTCGCTCTCCCCGTTTCCTGTCCATCTTCACTGTAACCGGTAGTTCCGGAGTGGTTCCAACGGATTGTGTGGCCCTGGTCTTTCCCTAGTGGGTCTGATCGAGGGTAGCTACTGGGACGTAAGTCGGGACTTGATCACCCCGGCTGGGTCACCCGAGTGAGGGGTATGATGTTTGTGAGACCCGAAACCCTGATGACCTTGGGATACATCACTGAGGATACATCCCAGTTGCATCCATGCGATGTATTTTCGTTCTATCAATAAAGGGGCACAAAAAGACAAAAAACGAATCTTTAAAACACACACACACCCCACACACACACACACACACACACACACACACACACACCAGACCCACTTTTAAAGGCATTTATTGATGAAATACACACTTAAGTTTTGACAAAAGCTTCCGTAGTATTGTGTAAGAAATTCCAGCCCCCCGTTCTAGACCCAAACTCCTTGACTTAAAATGTGGCAATGGAAACCATTTTATCACATGTGCAATAAATAATAATACGATACAAAGAGGCATGGAGAGGGAAACCTGCATAAGTGTTAACTCATAAAATGGTCAATTCTGTCACAGGAATAATATAAAAAAAAAATAAAAAAAAGAGAGAGAGAGAGAGACAAGACCAAAATAAAAATCCAGTCGTTTCATATTTCGGGTGCATTAGTGTGAATTCTGAGTTTTCCTGGCCGTCCTCAGGACCAGAAGGCATTTGGTGACCTGAGGAATTGACTGGAAACAAAAGACTAATAAAACGATGACTGGAGTTCAACCTGGAACCATCTGAGAAATGTATATTGCACATTTTCTTTGCAAATACAACGAACCACACTGCCAGATGTACAAGTATTTACTTTTTTGCCAGACTGTGACCCCAACATAAACATACCTATTTTGGATTGGTTATTCATAGACTGAGCATTGAGTTGACATGATCACACTCACAGTAACAAAACAAAATAAAATAATAACAAATCAACTCTCAATTCATAATTTAAGCCTTAACAGTTAAAGCATGACTCCAGTATGTATCCACCAAAGAAATAGGAGAAGGGAAAACCATTTTTTGGAAGAGAAATTATACAAATTCATGAGCACAAGAGTAAATTCTCTTAAAAGATGCATCAACAAATAAGCTACTGCAGGAGTCATTATTTACAGCATAAATAAATAACAATACAAAATTGGACAGATTTACTGATGACATCTGTATGGCTCATGAGGGCATGCCACTGTGAAGAGTTGAGCTGATTCCCCAAAAGAAATGACTAGAACCAGAAGAATCCGCAATTTGGATCACACATGCAATCAATAGGGGAAAAAATCCCAGAAGACTAGCTGAAAGGGCTTTGGTGATAGATGTGGTGATAAAAACATGAATGTGTCCAGTAGTATAATCTGATCACTCAGTCAAATCGAGGGTGCTACTTTGGACTGCCAAACAGCCAGTAAAATATCTCTCTCTCTCACACACACACACACACACACACACACACACACTTCAGACAGCATTTAAGCCAGTCTGGGTGTGTCCGACCGACCCAGCAGTCCGTCACAATTCACATTCACTCTACCTCATTCATTTTGACTGGCTGTGAGATTACCAAGCTGAGGACCTGGAAAGGAGGGAGGGAGGCAAAGGAGGGGGAAAGGGGGGGCTGAACAGCCAAAAAAATAAGCTATCACGTTCCCAGAACGGTAGCATTACCACCAATAGCAAAGCCATTTTACGTTCCTGGGAGTAGTTTCGGTGCCATCTTGAACGAGCAATAAAACAAATCTTGCTGCATTCAGAGAATAGCCTTTCCAATATACCTCACAGAGAAAATAGACAGTTTTCCTTGTCTTCACAATATGTGTGCTCAGTCCACTTAAACCCTGTGCAACCATCTAGAACCAAAATTTCACATGGTTCACCAATTCCAACTCCTATCCGCCTGCCATGAATGTTAGTGGTAAGATAACAAACAGCTCTGACAGGTGTTCCTAGGTCGAATCAGTGAAGAGGTGCACAAAGAGGCAAGGCTTTTTGACAGGCGCTGTGGTCTACTGGAAACAACCATTTTTTAAAAGACTCGACATGGAAACCCTGTCTGCAGCCAGGCAGAATCAGGGGCTTCCTATATAAGCCTCTTACAGCTTCGGCTGGCGAGCGTATCGGCCACTGATGTCTCAATGTCAGGGCTGATAAAAGCATGAACAATCGACCCGTTCTCCTGAACCACAGGTGGAATATAATTTAGTCAGCAGTGTTCGCTTAATCACACACACACACACACACACACACACACACACACACACACACACACACACACACACACACACACACACACACACACACACACACACACACACACACACACACACACACACACACACACACACACACACACACACACACACACACACACAAAGTCCTTTGGGGCGGTGGAGGAAATGGGGGTGGGGGGTTAACTATGGAAACATTTCAACATCACCATTTCTGGACCCACCACTTTGCCAAGCCAATTAATTGCCGGCAAGGCACCGGAACCCAGTATTGGGAATTGCAAACATTCTGCTGAAGGACATTGCAGGTCAAATAGAGAAGTCTGGAATAAGCGTGTTTTTGAGGTGGGGCATCGTGAATAGCACACACGATTTCTCTCCACCTTTATGTTTCCTTTTGGTTTTCGATTCAACCACATCATGGTCTGGACATTATTTGACATTCCCTCTGTTCTGCCTGCTGGAGCACGCATTCAATTTCAGGGAAAACCAACAACAAACAAATAAAAAAAGGAGCAATAAAGCCTGCACCTTCTTAATCTATGCAGTAAAACCGCAAAAATAAAATTAACACACAATATTTATAGCATCACCTCTAAAGAAAGAGGCCATGTTGAATTAAAATGTTGTGCAGTCCCCCCCCCCCCCCCCCCCCAAAAGAAATGCAACATCTCCAATCTTTTGAAGAAGTTAAAAGGAAAGATAGAAGGTTAGCACCATAAAAAGCACCGTAAGTAGGTAGGTAGGGAGACAAAAAAACAACCTCCAACCTTCACTGTGGCAAAGCCCCGGAAAAACATCATCCTGCTCCTATGTCCTCATGCCCGAGTTCGTTTTAAGAAATCACAGGGTCCTTGAGCAGGACTCACAGAATACAAAACGGTTAAAGTGAAAAAATAAAATAAAATAAAAATGGAGAAGAAAATAATATACCCTTTGTTCCAATGGCAACCACTTTTACAACACAAAGCAGAATGCACTGCATAGAACAGAAGTATTTTGCAGTAGATCATTATTTTTTTCTTCTTTTTGTTTTCTTGATTATACTGGTATGTGTAGTAGCACCTTTGTGGTATTTTTCGGATACAATTCTTCAAGAAAAGTATGTATACATGTCACGGCTAGTTATGGTTATGGAAATATGTGTTTACATAGGAACTGAGAGGTGACAACACTTAAAGGAATTTGGGTGGCCTAAGCTAAGGTCAAAAGGCATGTTTAGGTAGATTTGAAGTGAGCGAGTGAGTGACAGAAAATGACTTAAAACACATAACTCAGACTTGGGTCAGTTGGAAATTGTAAATACTTGTGTTTTGTTCTACTTCGATGTCGGTGGGTTTAAGTTACTACACTAGACCACACTACTATATCTGCAAAGATGTTTGCATGATCACACACTTGTGACAATTCCAGCAAACCCTGCCCATCTTGCCCTCCAAGTACAATAAAACACAATTAAAGCCCAAAGGACCATTTGCAAATAGAGACTGACCAAATTAAATGAGTTTTGGTTGAGCTGTATGAAACAGGACTTTTAATATGCACATCATAGGACCCTCATTCCGGGGTTCCTAATTCTTAATTTCAAAATTGTATTCTTTTTCAAAAGCTTTTGATTGGTGAACATGCTTACAATGGCTGGGTATATGACTGTCCAGGAGCCAAACAATCTCATCGCAGAAGATTATGCTTCATAATCAATGTCATGAAAATATGTAAAATTGTGGTTTACAAAATAAATTCAAATAAAAATGCATCCATGTGCATGATAATTGATAACCTGACAGCAAGCATTTTTTATACTTTGTATGTGCAATTTCCAAACTTTTCATAATCTGGAGAGCTTCAACTCCCATATTTTTAAGTTCTCTATACTTTTTCCACCCTTTCAAAATCTGTGTAGGAACCCTGTATATTGGTATTGCATACGCCTTTTGTGTGTAGATACAAGGAACAATGCAAAGGGTGAAAAACAAAACAAGAAACTAACTCTTAGAAGTCAAACTCTTATCGAGGATAAGTCAGTGAGGTAATGCTCCTTGAGGTCTGAAATGGCGTTCCGGGGTCCAGTTGAGCAAGATAAAAACAAATCAGTGGTTTACACTGAACACTAAGGTGACCCATTAAGAATTAAGACTATTTTGTCCAACAACCAATTGGTTGCACTGTGTGTCACACAATAAAAGACAGTATGCTGCTAAAGAACATTCTGCACCAAGATTAATAAACATACATTTATAAGCACCAAAATGACCAAACAGCAGTCATCGATTTTGTCAAAATGCTCAAAAGAACGAACAAAGTATCCCTGTGTGGTACCTGAATTTGTGACCAATTCACAAGACTTGTCAATCAGTGTCTCGGAAAAAATGTGAACCGTATTGTACACTTGCTCTTCGACGTTTACGGCGAGTCAGTTGCTGCTTTTCAACATTGAATTAGAATCCTCCTCAACTTTCAGGGAAAACAAATAAAATAAAGATAATTATACCTTGGAAACAGGTACATTAAGTCGAGAAGTTTTTAAAAACATCCAAACCTTTTAAAAACGGAGGAGATACATGCTATCACAGGAGCATGATAACATCTGCTGGCTGGGTGTTCTAGAGCTGTGAGCACACATGGGTGTAATTACTGGCTAAATGATGTACCAGGGCGGGTTGGCGTATCAAAACTGGCTTGAAGAAACTCAAGGACGGATATTATAAGGACTGAATGGTGCAAATCTCAATTAGATTCAAATCAATATGCAAATAATGTTTCCTCTCTGTCAACTGCTGCTGCATATTGCATTGTACATCTCGCCGTCATATTTTGGACACAAATGCTCTGTATAGCATAATTCATGGGATTCTGCTTGACTACTAGACAATCATAACAAAAATATATATAATGGTAAACGATACTCCACGGAAGGCAGGTGAGATGAGCAACATGGGTGGGAAAGTGTTTCTGCTTCCCTCAACTGGCAAAACGTCTTATTATAATGCTGACACAGCAATGCAACGTACTTAGGCTCCAACATATATACCTATAAATGGCAGAGGATATGATATATTTGCTTTTGTGTCTTTCTCAGACAACATAAAGATGCATTTTTTATACATTTTGATACCGATAGTGAGTGTCTTTAAAATCCTAATTATACTGTATTACCGCCATGACATACATGTAGCCAGACCTATAGATATTTAGCACTTCTGGGATCCATCATTTTTTTTAACAGTCTAAAGTCTCTCTCTCTTTCTTACTTTCTTCAATCTCTCGTAATGACATTTTTTATGTACAATATTGATAATATAGAACATAAATTACTACACTTTTTTTTTTAGCCTATTCACAATCAACAATCATCAGGAAACCCAATAATAGCAAAGGGGGAACAAAACAAATCATAAAAAACAGCACAGTTTTGATAAAACAGCTTAAAAAAAACAATATCTTGTTTTAGAACATATATATTTTCTGTGCTTCCAAAATGAGTTGAGTTCAATCTGAAATGCCCCCCCCCCCCCCCCCCCCCAAATAAAATGTAAAACAAAAAAAAAACCTTCCTCATTTCGTCAGGAGGTTGGGGTCTGTCAAACTCTAAAAAGAATAAATGGAAAAAGAAAGATGGTCACATAACCCCCCTCCCCCGACATCTTGTTCGCGTGTAAACAGAGCACCAGTAGTGTCTTGATTCCAAGGGTCTCTTCTGTACAAAAGTATAAATATATGCTTTCTCTCCATTTTGTGTTCTTTTTTTCACATATCTAGGATCATGTCACGGACAAAAAAACAAAATGTTTTAGTTCCAAAAACCCACCAGTGTGTTGCAGTATCATCTGTGCTGGAGGTTGCTGTTTTTTTTGTCGTTTGTTGATGTTGTTTCTGTGTGTGTGTGTGTGTGTGTGTGTGTGTGTGTGTGTGTGTGTGTGTGTGTGTGTGTGCTCGCGTGTGCGTGTCTTTCTCATTGCTGGCTTGTGTGGACTTTTGCGGTGAGTGTTTGCTTGGTGTTGGCTGGCTGGTTGGGTTGATCGTCTCTGCATAAATTAGGAAAAAAAAGAGTGTCTTGCACGGTCCACAGAGCAACAGGGCCAACTAAACCAACCACCGCCGGTCCCTTCATACTACAGCAGATCCATCTTCGGTCTGTAGTGGAGCAGGAGGGGAGATTTCTGAAACAAGATGACAGCAAACAGGAACTCAATGCCAGAGCCAACATGAGCAAGTTCTGAAGGAACACTCTTTCCACACATATTTTGTATGAATTTATTTTTCTTGTTCCCTCTCCTTTCCAATTGGCCCACCCGGTGCCCCCTCGTGGCCCGCACTTCGAAAACCTGTGTCCCACAGCGAGTTACCTTAAATCTCCATCTCGTCACGACGACAAATTTCAATGTGTGGTCCTTTCCTAGGATTTCCTCGTTGCATAAAATGTCCAGCTGTGAAGAGAAGACAGTTGGGATGATGATTGTAAAGCAGCTTATTTGAAGGGGTGGGGGGGGGGGGGGGTGGGGGGGTGTTCCAGTTGTATGAAAGAGGAAAAATAAACCCTCCTGTTCCTCTGTGAGGTTTGATGAATAACGACGTTAAATAGTGGTTCTCAAATGATTTCACACTGGGACACAAACTTCACTAAGCATTCCCCATTCCTTCAGTTACATAACGTAACACTCAGCTATGTACAAATCGGGGGAAGGGAATCAATGTCATGAGTGTTTTGGCGGTGCAAGCTAAGGTGGTTCTTGTACATGGATTTGGTTTATTTTTGTGGTTCCGGAGCTTGAAAAAAAAATCTATTCCAGACATGGTGTCTTCATTCTTCATAATATGGTGGTTGCTGTGCAGGTCCCTGCACTACAATACTTAAACATAGTATTTTTTTTCGCTGGGACTGAAAAATATTTCTACATGATCCGTCTCACAAAAGCAACACTGTGTATGCAGTGGTGGATTTGGCCATGACCCCAAATACCTGAATGTGTGGCTGAAAGAATAAAGTTGAAACCCAGTATACACAAAGCAAATGATGCAATATGCCAGTGTTAAGGCTACAATCCGGAACTTATTTTAATGAATGAAAAAGCTATTTTAACCAGAATGTATGGTAGAGTAGAGTAGGTGGTGGTTGTCTCCTTAAGAAATGTTGACTCAGGTGTCGGGTATAGGACACCTACGATACTCCTTCACAATGTCAATAAAATATTATTTTATTGAATCGGGAGGAGACAATGTACAGATAGTAACTTTTAAAAATCACACCCGTGTCAAATGAGGGGCGCTCTTGTCATCTCCCTAAATATAAATATTTGTATGTATTGCAATTGATATATGATATGATATACTATGATGTAATAATGACAACATAATATAACAATGTTTGATTCCCCTCAAAAAAGTCCCTTTTCACAATGATCATGTAAGATGCCAACTGAATTCATGTGATTGGTTAGCGATTTGCTCATCTACATATGACGAAAAATTTCCCTTCATTGTCAATGGTGTTTAATATTTTAATGTTTAATTTACGTCATATTTGGCTGACCTAATTTCTCCTTTCATTGTCAATGGCAAATATGGAGACGTGTGGGGACAAGATTTAGCGGACATTTGACCTAATTTCCCCTTTGCTTGTCAATGGCAAATATTGAGACGTGTGGGGACAAAATCGGTATATAGGAGGGGCTAGCGGCCCTCAAAAATTGAGCTCCATCTACGAGAGCATAAACATTTCCAAATGTCACAGTCGTTTGTTATCCTGGTCCTTTAGCTCTGAGCCACATGGATTTACAATGAGCGTGAAAGAGCTCAATGTCTGGCAACAGGTCACCTGGCTGTTGAGCAACACTGGCTTTCGCAAGGATTAATCCGTTCAGGACGGGAAGGAGCCCCTTTTGGTGTTTTAAGCATTATGTTATACTTTAGCTATTGAAAAATAGCAGATCTACAAGCTCATAGCGCAGCACCGAGTGCCACGCTACAGCTTGTAGAACTGCTATTTTTGAAAAATTGTGAAAATGTGGCGCAAATCTTTGAATATATATTCTTTTAGAGCGAACGTTTTTAAGTCAAATCTTTGCTTCTGGGGGGGGGGGGAACAACATATTTTCAGATGGGGGTCCGCAGCCAAATACAAATAATTCTGGGGGTCCTTGACATGAAAAAGGTTGAGCACCACTGACATAGAAACATAGGTTTTTAAGAAAACTTGTAGGATTTAGAAGCCATTTTGTTTAGAATGGGCCTCAGTTCTAAATGGGTTAAACGATGGACGGGACTGAAAGAGACAAGGCAGACGGACAGAGAGGAAAACATCCACAGCAGCACCTGCTGGTGAGTTGTGGTCACAGCACCAAGCCTCTCGGTATTACTAGTAGTCAAGGGTTTTATGATCAGCAATGTAAGAAAATAGCCTGTATCAGGGGTGCACACACCTTTTTGACTCGAGATCTACTTTTAAAAATGACCAGCTCAACAAGATCTACCCACCCAAAAAAGAATTATCCCATTGCTGAAAATACATTAAACCCCAAAAAAACAAGTAACATCTTGAACAATGCATTGTATGCAATGCATATCAATCAAGTCACCTTAATTCAAAAAAGATTTTTGTAATTTTTGTTTATAATAATAAATATTTTCTTTTAATATATTTTAATTATTATAAATTTTAGGGGCATGTCATGTGTTCTACCTGCACAGCCATGGTGACCTAAATTCAAATATGAGCAAAAATAGCTGATCTACAAGCTCAAAACGTGTCGCAGTGGGATGCGTTTTGAGCTTGTAGATCGGCTATTTTTTCTACAACAATAATATGCAATGTGGCCCTCTGGAGTGGGAGTGGAAATTTAGTGGCCCTCTCCATCGTCAAAGTTTCCCCTGCTGGATACCATCATCCTGAAATAAGACCACGGCCCCATTTTCATCAGTACTAAACCCCTTATCCCTAAACTTTGCCTTTATTTTATTTTTTACCATTTTGAAAAACATCAAAATTGTTCAACAAACCGTTCTACATCAACACGTTGTGAGCTTGTAGATCGGCCATTTGAAACAAAAATGTTTTTCAAAATAGTAAAAAAAAAAAAAAAAGGCAAAGAAGTTTAGGGAGAATGGGTTTAACACTGACGAAAATAGGGCCCTAGTATAGTCTCTTTCCTATTGTAATAACTAGCACTGATCCACGACACGTGTCATTTCCTGTTATGTGTCGAGATGCAGTGCTCATTCTCATGTCACATGTCATGTGTTGCCACATTCCTGCACCAATGCTACCAAGACAAACGCTTGAACTTGTCAAATGAAGTCATTCTGAAATTTGTCGATCCACATATCAAACCCGGAAAGGATCCTATCCGTGGAAATAGGTTGTACTTTCACACAGCAATCATTGCCCGAAGATTGCATTCCTTTTCTTTGTCTCTCTTTCTAGCTTTTGACTTAATCTGTTAAAGCCGGTGCGCCCCATGAACGTGCAGCTTCCGTTCTCTACAAATGGCAGCAGGGAGGAAATAGGGCGACACATTCTTTGACAAAGCAGCGTGTTTCAAAGCCTCACTGTCAGTAACAGAATGCAGCGTTTATTGGAAGCAGACAACAATGATGATGATGAAGACCACCCACTCGTCTTCGTGGCAGATGGCAAAAAATGAGAGAGTGAGATCAAATGGAACAGCTAATGATTAGTCACGCAGTCCTAAAAATGTATCCATCAAATGATTACCCATGGCCGCCACCCTCAACGGCTGTGAAACGCTCGACAAAGGCGTGACAGCATGAAAATGTTAAGCTCTACAAAAGGACTTCACAGGAGCACAAACTAACAAGCACAACCGCACAGACTACAGCAATGGCTTTGATCGATACCTCGTTAAACGATGTCAGGTTGAGCTTTTTGGCGATGAACTTCTTGAGGTGGAGGACAGTGGCCTGCGCCGAGCAGCGGATCCACTTGCGCTTCAGACCCCGGAGTTTACTGCTGTTGCACTCCAAACAGATACTGACCTGTTGGGAGGAAAGCACACACACCACCACATTTTCACAATTTTTCAAAAATGACAGATCTACAAGCTCGTAGATATGCTATTTTTCAACAGCTAAAGTTTAAAACAATGGTTAAAGTTAGCCTGGGTTCCAGCCTGATTTGCTGCGTTCCGCAGATCTGAAAATGTCACTTCACAAGTCAGTCTGGACAGAGGCTGCTTGACTCGAATTTCCCTAGCGTCACCTGTTACGTAGAGACGTTGTTCCAACGAATCAGAGTAGCGTTACGTCATCAGCCAGCGCCACTCTGCCCATCCCATGCCTGGAGAGTTGTAAACAATAGGCACCAGGCACCAGACTCTAGTTTGAGACTCGACAGACTGACGACTCCAAGCTGCATTTCCAAGCTTGGCTGCTTCTTTCCTCTGGTCTTCCATAAGAGTTACGAGGGATAGGGAAGAGATACGACCAAAACAATAGCCCCGACGCGACCCATTTCCTCAAGAACCAGTGGGGCTAACTGATGAATAAAACACTCCCCGAAACCAGTTGGGAGAACACCCAACACATCGCCACCTCCAACAAACGCTTTCAGAGCTTTTAGAAAAGTTATTCCTGTTACCGTCTTTGTTATTGTTAAAGCCTTTTCAATAGCAACGTCAATGTTGTTCTCTATGGCTGCCATTTTCCACTGTCTCTCTGCAGCAGAAGCACGGTGCGATGACGTCAACTGGTGTTTTTTTCCAACCCGCACCACAGACCAATCAGAAGCATCGGTTCCATTTCAACCTGCATATGTCCCGCCTACCTGTGGGGAATAGGAGACTCTCCAGACTGACTTGCGAAGTGACATTTTCAGATCTGCGGAACGCAGCAAATCAGGCTGGAACCCAGGCTTGGTTAAAGTCGCTTATAGCTATGAGGTGACACGCAGATATGTCCTCAGGTGTAAATGGGTTAACCACTTACAATGTGCTATTTCTAAGTGTCAAAGTCAAGGATAGGAGGTAATGTTGAATGCATGATGGCGCCATCAACCGATGGGAATACAGTATAGCAGCTATTCTTCAATATTCCTCCTAATAATGATATTAATCTAGATATGCACCAGGCACCAGCAGTGCAGAAAATGCTTCTTTAGTGCGAACGAACGGATATATTTATCCACATATTTTCAAGCGTTCCAGAACTCCAGTTGCACCACAAGAACAGCCCAATGTTCTGCCCCCTATTCATTCCCAAAGGACTGCTATTTGCCCTGCCAAAAGCCAATCTCCCTCCAAGAACACAAAACAACAAAACGCATTCTGCTGTGCTCGTCGTAACATGCAATGCATCTCTTGCCGAGCCCCTGGCTGCATTTGTTATGCTGAGAAGAATGCAGTCTGTCTCTCTTTTCAAGAGTGTCATGGCGCGCAGTGCTCCACACGTTTGTTTATATCCCCAGGAGTATATGATCTTGGCAGGCCATAGTTGCAGGAGCCACAACGCATTATGGCTGTCAGGCCTCTTCGTACAGCCTGACCCCCTGGAGAGATGGTCACCCAGGTGCAGTGTCTCATCACTGTGTTTTGGAGGGACATTTGGAGACGAAGGAGGTTAGAACGTGTGTGTGCGCGTGTGTGTGTGTTTGTGGTGGGGGGATAGAGCAGAAACAATTGTTTTATTCTGCTATCATACAAACACCAACTGCACCAAATGAATGGTCTCCCCTTCCAGTGACCAAAATAGAGCCATATGTGTCTAGGAGCAGTTGTAAACTCAAATCTGTAAACACAGAGTTGGGTGGTCATGCATGGACAACACAGACTTCACTTTTTGCGACACCTTACACTTAAGGATCACTTCACCACCTTTCAACCCAGCTTGTCAGATGTCACTGGTGGACGGGTTTCTGAACTGCCCACAGCCCTCCTATGAGACACAATTGTGGCATTTTACGATGAACATTAATGAGGGCTAATTATATGAAGGTAGGTTGACACTTTTTGTGTCTGTGAGACTGTTTTATGTAATTTGTTCATAAAATATTCATTGACATTAATAGTCTCATCTATTTGCTGTCTGTGAAGGACAAGAATAGCATGAGACAAAATTGTATTGTCAAAGTCTCCTCCGTTGTCAAAAGTCTCCTCTAACAAGCGCAGCAAGATACTTGTGGCCCAGCCAAGAAAGCAAAGGGAATTATCTAGTCAAACCTGACCATGTTCTGTCGAGTAAATTCACTGTAACGGCTTCAGGTCAGTGTTAGAAATATGATATGCCTCTTAGGAGAACAAACCGCTACACTAAGTCCACACAATCCTTTCACTATCGGGCTATTAAACACTGACAGTAGGCAAAGTAATTTCAAATGATTCTTACTATTCCTTATTTATATTAATAACTATAACAAAATGTCCCATGTATTTATTTGATCAATAAAGACCTGTCTTCCTAAAGCAAAGCCTAAGCAGACTCCCACCGCCTTAGCCCTTTAAGACCTGATTCTACAAAATGTCTTCCGGACAGTTCTGAAAAACCCTATGTTTCTACGTCAGTGCTTCTCAAACTATTTCATGTCAAGGAGCCATGTCAATTTGGCCACCAGACTCCCCATATGAAAATATGTTGTTCCAGGTTAGGAAGATTTACAAGCTCACAAGGCCTCATGCTGTGAGGTGTTGTGAGCTTGTAGATCGGCTATTTTCACAATTCTCTTACAGTCTCTTTCTTATTTTATTTGACTATTTGGCCAATGTTTGACCAGTGTTTATACTATAGTTTGTCGATTACTATTAATGCAGCAATGGTCTTTTTCTTTTCTTTCGTTATTAAAAAGGTCTTAAAAGTCCTCGTCACTTCACTACCATCTGGGTTGGGACCGCCTCTAAATCATGTGGGGACCCCCCTGGGGTCACCCTCTCAAACCGTACTCTCTCCACACATTTCTTTTCCGTTATGTGATCGTTCTCTCAATCTGGAGACCGGCTACAGATGACATCCAGGCGTACTTTACCAGCCGTGATGGTGGTGAGTAGGCCTAGATGTCATCAGCGAAGGGTTCACTCCCCAATTCTTCCCAATCTCTCTCACTATTATCCCTTGGCTCATTGTGCCTCCATGCTATTACCCCCCCACCCCCGTGACATTTGTTTCGATCCTTCCTATATTCTGCTCACACAGCGACTCTGAAGTCGTTGGCCATTCTGGGGGGCGCAAACTTCACCCCCTGCAATGCCTCACTGCAGCCTCCCTCCAGCCATACTGCAGCCTCCCTCCAGCCGCACTGCCTCACTGCAGCCTCCCTCCAGCCGCACTGCCTCACTGCAGCCTCCCTCCAGCCGTACTGCCTCACTGCAGCCTCCCTCCAGCCGTACTGCAGCCTCCCTCCAGCCGCACTGCCTCACTGCAGCCTCCCTCCAGCCGCACTGCCTCACTGCAGCCTCCCTCCAGCCATACTGCAGCCTCCCTCCAGCCGCACTGCCTCACTGCAGCCTCCCTCCAGCCGCACTGCCTCACTGCAGCCTCCCTCCAGCCGCACTGCCTCACTGCAGCCTCCCTCCAGCCGTACTGCCTCACTGCAGCCTCCCTCCAGCCATACTGCAGCCTCCCTCCAGCCGCACTGCAGCCTCCCTCCAGCCGTAATGCAGCCTCCCTCCAGCCGTACTGCCTCACTGCAGCCTCCCTCCAGCCGTACTGCAGCCTCACTCCAGCCGTACTGCAGCATCCCTCCAGCCGTACTGCAGCATCCCTCCAGCCGTACTGCAGCCTCCCTCCAGACGTACTGCAGCCTCCCTCCAGACGTACTGCAGCCTCCCTCCAGCCGTACTGCCTCACTGCAGCCTCCCTCCAGCCGTACTGCAGCCTCCCTCCAGACGTACTGCAGCCTCCCTCCAGCCGTACTGCCTCACTGCAGCCTCCCTCCAGCCATACTGCAGCCTCCCTCCAGCCTCCCTCCAGCCGGACTGCCTCACTGCAGCGTCCCTCCAGCCGGACTGCCTCACTGCAGCCTCCCTCCAGCCGTACTGCCTCACTGCAGCCTCCCACCAGCTGTACTGCCTCACTGCAGCCTCCCTCCAGCCATACTGCCTCACTGCAGCCTCCCTACAGCCGTACTGCCTCACTGCAGCCTCCCTACAGCCGTACTGCCTCACTGCAGCCTCCCTCCAGCCGCACTGCCTCACTGCAGCCTCCCTCCAGCCATACTGCCTCACTGCAGCCTCCCTACAGCCGTACTGCCTCACTGCAGCCTCCCTCCAGCCGTACTGCCTCACTGCAGCCTCCCTCCAGCCGTACTGCCTCACTGCAGCCTCCCTCCAGCCGTACTGCAGCCTCCCTCCAGACGTACTGCAGCCTCCCTCCAGCCGTACTGCCTCACTGCAGCCTCCCTCCAGCCGTACTGGCCGTTTTGAGCATCACGGTTGAATGTCAAAACGGCACACCTCCTGCAGTGTAGGGCGCTGACTGGCGTGTTGTGTGACAATTATTTTAGTTGGCGTCGTGTCTTGTCTTGTCTTTTTTTTTTTTTTTGCTGGCGTCTTGTCTTGTCTTTTTTTTGCTGGCGTCTTGTCGTGAGACATCGAAGTCCTGTAATGGCACACCGTTCCGGTTTCCGATTCAGACTCAAAGTGTTTGTGATTGTGACTGTGTGCGTGTTGTTGATACTGTAAGCCCACTCGACCTGCATTATGAATATCATTTTGCAGTGCAAGAATGTGCCAGAATACTAATGAAATCAAGAAAAGCCCATTTGCATTTGCAACGTGTTAGCTATATATGGCTGCCGTGGTGACAGCCAGAGAGTGTGTGTGCGCGCGCGCACGCACGCGCGCGCGTGCGGCAATCATACAGCCACGGCACACAGGAGTTAGCTGATGATTTTTATTCAAGAGACCTCATTAACTATTACAAATGCACCTTTGTAAATGGGGGGGGGGGGGGGAGATATTTTTTTGCTTGCTTACCTCGCTAAGAATCCGATAAAAGTCGCTGATGATCCCTCGCGTTCATATTTTTGAACGAGAGGCAGTTGAGAAGTCAGAAATGAAGAGCTTAGTATATCCATCAGATCAAAACCACGGAGAGCTCCCTAGATTAGGAGAGACGAGGCATTCTTTCTGCAGCGGTAAACTAGGAAGTGAACGGAACGCGCATGAACGGAAAGCGAAGCGTATGGTGGCCTTGGAGTTCCAACTCAAAATAAAAAAGGAAAAAATTCAGAATATTCTTCTCTCGTTTGATATCATTGAAGATGCGCTAGGAGGATGTGTACACACGTCATTGCAACCCGTCGATTGGATTGCTTATGACGTGTGGGCACGTCGGTTTGACTGAACCAGTTAATGGTGACCATATGGATTTTGTCACTGTGGCGATCCCGAAGGTCTTTGGCTCGGGCGCCCTAGCTAAAATCACTAGAGCAGGCCCTGGGCTACATCTGTTAGCGCGAATTATCCCTATGCTGCGCAACTAGAAGAGATTACTTCCTGCTTGACAGTAGATGGGAGTCGTACCTGTTCGTCACTACGGTGATAGTCGTTGTCGTCTTCAGGTTTCTCTTCCGTGTCTTTACTGGCCGGATCTTCTTTTGCATCACCTGTTTTGGAAAGAGGAGAAGGTTGCATTTAGTACCATAGAAAGGTTGGTATTATTCATTTATTCATCCACATATTGGATCCCAAAGGCTGTAATCCACACCAATACATGTGCACAATGTATGGAATATTTAGTTACCAATCACATGAATATTGGGCTTCGTTGGATTAACATCGAAATGTCTCAATTTATTGTTCAATTTCTGGCATATTAGCAATGGCCCTGCGACTGCGTGCAATTACCACTGTCGATACAACGAGTGCCATCCACATGACTCCACTCTAACACTCATTAACTTAAGTTTAGTGGCGTGAGCTCGATTGACTGCCACGCCGCGGCGGCTCGCCAATCACCGAGGCACAAAACAATACTCACCGCAGGGTGCCTGAGAAAATGGCCATATTGATTCCCTTTAGTATGCAAAAGGCTGTCACCTGCTCAACCATGCCATCTGGCTCTCATAGGAAACCCATTTATAAGTTAATTGGGTGTCTCGGGCAAATCTTTTATATTAGTGGTTTTCAAATTAGCACGTCAAGTACCCCCAAATTGTTATGCATTTGGCCCACGGAACGCCATTTAAAAATAAATGTCAAGAACATTTTTAAATAACAGATCGACAAGCTCACAATGTGTCACACTGTCCGTGATGCTTGTCATTACAGGTTTTGTGTTTCCAAAATTGAACCCAGAATAAATGTGGGGTCCCAGAATCCAAACAGTTTCCCAAACCCTTGTGAACAGAGCTTATGGGTGTCCCAGACACAAAACATTCCATGAATGCAATCATCAAAATGTTTTACTGCATATTGGGGTCCGAAACCTTTTTTCGGACGCCTTCAAGCACTTATCTAAATTCTGGGTTTCTTTTCTCCCTACAATATGATACTCCATCAGAATCAGCAATTCATGAATCATTCACTACCTTGCTTCAAAAGAAACAAATGCTGATTAAAAATCTATATTTAGTTTCACATCCAATGTGCATGTGTAGCATAACAAATGAATTTTAACTCTGGGAACAGACATGCATTTTGGCAGTAGATGAGATGGTCAAATTATAAACATTTGGTAAATGGTGCATACTGTATATGGCGCACGCCTTTAAAACACATTTTGTGCCCAAGACGTCTGTGGACGTCTTTGGTATTACCGCACGGGCATAGCCCAAGACGTCTGTGGATGTCTTTGGTATTACCGCACGGGCATAGCCCAAGACGTCTGTGGACGTCTTTGGTATTACCGCACGGGCATAGCCCAAGACGTCTGTGGATGTCTTTGGTATTACCGCACGGGCATAGCCCAAGACGTCTGTGGACGTCTTTGGTATTACCGCACGGGCATAGCCCAAGACGTCTGTGGATGTCTTTGGTATTACCGCACGGGCATAGCCCAAGACGTCTGTGGATGTATTTGGTATTACCGCACGGGCATAGCCCAAGACGTCTGTGGACGTCTTTGGTATTACCGCACGGGCATAGCCCAAGACGTCTGTAAAAAAAAAAAAAAAAAGCATGCTCGCGTTGTGAGCAAGGTGTAAATATATAAAGCGATAATTGCGACCAAAGGTCGCACACTTACTATGCAAACGTGCGCTGTAATGCTAACTCAAGCCCGTCACATCACACACACATTTAGAGGGCTCCATCTGGTGGACTATTGAGTACTACACTACCAGTGACACACACACGTAATTCATGTTATTGTGCGTTTGTTTTGGTTTCAGTGGTTGAGCTGCTAACAAACGTCCTCCTACTGCTTAACGACCACAAATACAGTGTCTGTGACTCTTAGCATCTTTGTATCTTTTGCATCTGCCCGTGTGGGCAGCATGACATTTTGCCAGAGTAGAAATGTCCCTAATGCCCCCGCCCCCCCCCTACTTACTATGCAAACGTGCAGTGACGCTGTAACGCCAACTCAAGCCTGTCACAGGCTCCCATCAGGCCGTCACATCTCACACACACACACACACACACACACACACACACACACACACACACACACACACACACACACACACACACACACACACACACACACACACACACACACACACACACACACACACACACACACACACACACACACACACACACACACACACACACACACACACACACACACACACACACACACACACACACACACACACACACACACACACACACACACACACACACACGAAACTTCTATGACAGTGCTGACATAATGACATTCGGTCGCAATTATTCCGGTAGTGTCTCAGCCCTTCGGTCGCCCGTCGCCTAAGGCGTCTTACTGTGTATAATATACATATAAAGCGATATAAAATGTACTGTATTTATATGTCAATTGTAGACAACAGGTGGCTATTAGAAAAAAATCACACCTGTGTGAACTGATCGGTGCAACTATACATTTATTGTTATAGTTACTGTGCTGTACTTTGTACTGTATTGTAGTGTACTGTGCTCTGTACTGTACTTTGATTAATTTTGGAAAAGATCTTTGAGAAATGACAGAGTGGGGGTCCCCGGAACATCCAAACATCCCCCAGGAACGTGCCCAGAGGGGCGGCCCGGTTCCGGCGAGCCATCCCGCATCCGAAACGGGTCGAGAAATGTTAGTTACCATGTTGCAGCTTTCCGTGCTCAGACACAGAGACGGACACGCAGAGACAGACACGTATGTAGACATAGGGACACATAGTTGTGTGAGATGTGTTTGGAAATTAATCTTTGTTTTTTTTAGTCAGACTAATAGGCAGACTAATGATGTGGCTATTCAAATTCATACCTGAATACATAATTACATTTCTGGCTTGGTTTTAAGTCTTCAAAGACAGGGAGTCAAGGATATAATTAACTTTCAAGCCTTCTTCCTTGGCTTTTGGAAAATAGTTTGTGTGTGGTTGGGGGGGGGGGGGGGGGGGGGTAACTTGCATTTACTGCAATCTATCTATCCATTCACCCATTTTTCAAGTCTTCCTTCCCTGACCATTAGGCAATTCCACAAGGCACAATGAGCGACAGGGCCTGAATGAACTCCAGAGTAAGCCGTCTCACTGATTGTGACTCAACCTTCATCCAAACCCGAAGAGTCTCATCGACTCCAAATAGACGCACAACAAACCCTGCAGTGTATTTCAAGCAGTGCCATTTGGACATGGGATGATTGCTCTTCAATGCAGACTTGAAACATGGCCGTCTGCTGTAGAGGTACGTGTTTTGTTTCTCAGTCTCCTTCGTTTCAGCATGTCTAAATCAAATGTGTGATCATTCATAATAAGTTGGCTACGAATTTCTGTCCTCACTCCGTCATACACAAACACACAAATATACCGAGATGCAAATGTGAAAGCTCGTATTGTATGGCAGAGAGGGTAAACAAGCTTGGCTTCTTTTTGAAGAAACAGCATCAGGTAACAGGATGATTTCTTGCTCTCTAGGTCGTCCTCAAACGAGCCTTCCATCGTTGCTTCCAGTCATCCCGGTTCTCCATACATCCGGCCAGCTCGTTGGTGCTTTGTGCTCCTGCATCTTTCTTGAGTACATCCACATATGTGACCAAATTTGACTGAGGGACTGCCATTGGATATTTTTGAATTTTCGTTTTTTTCATGTCATATGAAAGCATACAATCATAGCTTCAAATTGACATATTGGTTCAGTTTGACCCACCAGTTTTGGAGATATGGCTTATAGAGTAATGTCTTTCAGAAAACAGCGAGTTGAGAAAGGTTCACTTCTTTGGTCTCTAACATTACACCTAGCTACATGTTTAAAGATGGAGTGCCACAATTTTTGTATTTTTCCAGTTTTGAGGTGACATGAGGTGACAGTACTTCATTAGAAACCCTGGAGTCGTTTTTATGTGCAATGGTGTATTAACTTTGTATTTAGGGTTTCTTCCTGGAGGCTGAACCCTTGACAGTCAAACGGGCCAATGAAATAAACAGTAATATAGTGACACCACACTATCAGCCCCTCCCCTAGCCCCTCCCCCTTTATCATACAACTACAGCTGTGGGTGCGGCTCGACTGCCTGTGCTATTAACTCATTTTGGAGTAAAAATAAAGTTTTTCTCTGGTGAAAATCTGGAATTTGCGCGATGGCAGGCTCTCAGTCAAATCTGGTCACATATGTTAGTATGGGACGTCCTCGTGACCGGTGCCCATGTGTTGGTTCCCACAGCACCAGTTTGCTGGCTGGCAGCTCCTGGTGTCTTTGGCAGTGTCCTGCAAGTCTCATTCTCCTGGCTGCTATTTTGTCGCTCACCCTGAATATTCCAGCATACAGATTCTCGTTGGTAACATGTGTACTCTTGCTGATGTTGAGCACAACACGTAACCTTCTGGTGTAACACCCGTCTAGAGCATTCTGCCGAGTTGGCTTCAGGGTCCAGCATTCACTGCCATATAGGAGAACAGATTCTACCGTCGCGTATAAGAAGCTTAGTTTGGTTTGGCGGGGGAGGTTGGAGTTCCATACACTGGCCATGCCATTCAGGGCCCTCCATGCATGTCGTCAATTTAAAGACTATTCTTCCGGGTGTTTTCCTCTTGTGGAGGTTTGGTTTCCTTGGATCATTTTGGTCCAGCAAGCAACCGTGTCTTATAAAGTGTACCGTTTGGTGCTGGAGAATCAATTATAGGTTTGGTTCAAGTCATTTTATCTCACAGATCCGTCTGAGCCGTGCATGCACGCACACATGCACGCACACACGCACACACGTTCACCATTAGTACTGCTGGATGCACTAATGACAAAATGTACAAGCATTATCTTGTATAACATTTTCACTCATGCAGTATATAATTAAATTCAATCAATACAAATGTTTTTGTTCCTTCAACTAAAATCTATTATAGGAACATTATCATTGTGTTCAAGAGGAAAATAATTGGCTATTATTGTCTATTTTAGAGTGCTTTCACATTCCACAGAACATGTGCGTTGACGTGTGAAACCCTTATTGGATTTTTCCAGCCATCAGATGCACACGCAAGCAACGGAACAATGGCATTCTGAAGTAGCTCTATAATAAACTATGAGAGTAAACAGCTTCACTGTGTGTGTGTGTGTGTGTGTGTGTGTGTGTGTGTGTGTGTGTGTGTGTGTGTGTGTCGATGACGGAGAGAGAGAGAGAGAACGAATGTTGTCACCCCATGCTTCTGAGCTTAGCTCCTAGGAAATCAGAGAGCACTTACTGCGGCTTTAAGTTGTCAATTATTCAGACAGAGGACGCCCAAAAGAAGCAAGCTGTGTGAAGTCAATGACGTCTCAGTGCACGGTTTATATATAAAAACTAAACGGATAGATTCACATCATCATAACACTCGTAGTGCAACTTCCCGCAAGGACGCTAGAAGTTCTTACTTGGCTAAAAGGCTGTAGTCCCAGGTTTCCAGATAGCCGTTTTCCTGTTTCGGTTAATTTGACCATAGCTTCATTTGAATGCAGCAGATTTGAACGGGAAACACATATAAAGGTGTCATTTGTGTTTCCCGCTCAAATCTGCAGCTGAGCAATCAAACGAACAAAGCCATCATAGAGTTATTTATAAACCAGAGAGCGGACTGCCCCGCCCCAGCTATTAATTTCAATGGAAGTTGCTCACTGGCATTTGAAGCACCCGGCAGAATGCTCTACTTCCTACTTCCCGCCTTTTCTTGATTTGGGCACCAACATTTGGTGTCCAAAATACAGAAGTGCTAACCTCCATGAACACGCCTGAAATCCATTCATGAACGAGCACTCCGTGTTAAACCCCAGCGGCATGCTTCTTTTTTTTGGGGCGACTTCAATGTTTTCTGAGGGCCTGGAACATAGATAGATACGCCCTAGAGCAGGAAGAGGCATCTACCTACTGTCTATGGCAGTGGTTCCAAAAGTGGGGTCTGGGGACCCCCAGGGGTCCTTGAGGGAGTTCCAGGGGGTCCGCAGCTAAATGATAGTTGGAACCAAAATGGACCCTAACTCTAAGAGTTTACATTTGTACACTCTCAGAGTTAAATTAACATTGATTTTACAATATAAATTGGGGGTCCCAGAGATAGAAATGCCTGTCTGTAGACTAATATGCATGTCAAACTGGTGGTCCTTGAAATTAAACCGGTTGAGAATCACTGCTAGAGCCGTACAAATCTTCTCTTATGGGGTCCCTGGAATATCTTTTCAAATGGGGGTCCACGGGCTAATTAGTGTCAATTTGGGGGTCCTTGACATGAAAAAGTTTGGGAACCACTGGTCTATGCTATGGGACACTGCACCAGAACAGGAATTGGGTATGCAACCTTCTGGAAGTGGAAACATGGGACTACAGTTATGGACGGAGCTTCTTCTCCGCTTGCTTCTCAGGGTCACAACCCCAGGGTTCTTTTCAGACCATTAATTGATCAGCCCAATGCTTAATCAGCCCTTAGAGACAACATCTGAAAAGGGAGGAACAGTTCCTCCTAATTTTACAAACAAAATAGGTGATTAGGCTGATGATTTCCCCTGAGCCCAGAGACCTTGGTGAACACGATGTTGTTCTGCTGCGCTAACCCATTTTGAGAAGATTCCCATGGTGACGAAACAATATCACGGATTCACGTACGATGCAATCGTCTTCCTTTCCAATGGACATTATCCCCACTAGATTCCTTAAGTAGCTATTGGAGACTATTGGTCCAAATATTCTCTAACATTCTATAATAATAATACTTTGTCCACTAGATTCTTTCCCTTAGCCTTAGGTCTTAAACATGCTTTCGTCCAACCTCTACAGAAGAAGCAGACACTTTGTTTTTGAAGTTTACTTCATCTTTTTCTTTCTTTCAGGTTATGTTCCTGTCATTGTTTGTGAAATGTTCTTTCCAAAAACATAAATAGTAATCACAGTCTTAGATGTGATCACATTTCCAGGTTTCCTTTTCTGTGTGTGTGTGTGTGTGTGTGTGTGTGTGTGTGTGTGTGTGAGCGTGCGTGAGTGCGTGCGAGGGTGCATGCAGACTGCAGAGGCGGGTAATGCAGCCCAGAGCCTGTGCCGCCTGCCGCTGACAAGGCGATGGGACAGTGGGACAAGACCGCTTCCACTTCCATTTGTGCCCTAATTGGGGGTGGTAAGTGGGTGATTAGGCCTGCCAGTGTGACAGTCCTCTAGGTGCACATTTACAGCAGCCCCAGGCAGCCATCAGGGTTGGAGGCACACAGCACAGTCAGACTGAGACTCTAGACTGGTTGGAGGCACACAGCACAGTCAGACTGAGACTCATCAGGGTTGGAGGCACACAGCACAGTCAGACTGAGACTCATCAGGGTTGGAGGCACACAGCACAGTCAGACTGAGACTCATCAGGGTTGGAGGCACACAGCACAGTCAGACTGAGACTCATCAGGGTTGGAGGCACACAGCACAGTCAGACTGAGACTCTAGACACACAGCACAGTCAGACTGAGACTCATCAGGGTTGGAGGCACACAGCACAGTCAGACTGAGACTCTAGACTGGAGGCACACAGCACAGTCAGACAGACTCTAGACTGGCAAAAACTGTTGTTTAACCACTTTCAACCTGGTGTCTCTACTTTGGGAAATGCCCAAAATATATTTATAAAAAATAGCTGACCTGAACGGCACAAACACTGCCCTTCATTAGCCTTCATGAGTTCATTAGCAATATGAGTGGGGCAGATCGTACCGTTGCGTTCTAGGTGGGTCTTACACAGCTCTCCCTTGATGTCTCCAGGCACTTCCATCCCTAGCTTCTGGTAGAAGTCTCTCTGCTTCTTCATCTCCGCTGAGAGAGACAAAGACAAAGACAGGGGGGGGGGGGGGGGGGGGGAGAGAGAGGGGGGAGAGATGGTTGGTCAGAGTCACAGAGAGAGGGAAAGGGAGACAGACTCAGGGGAGAATAAAGGGTGATTCATACTTTGTGCACGTTGTGGACCGAAAATTACTGATCTACAATCTCACAAGACGTCACAGCATGACGTGTGAGCCTGTGCCCTGTGAGCTTGTAGATATGCTACTTTCAGTGAACGACACGGCGTGCAACCAAGAATAAACCAGGCATTACGAAGGGTTAGTGATTGCAGATGCAGACACTGGGCTATTTAAACATTTAATGCTGTGTATGGCTACGCTATGTGCATGAACGTGTCTAACATATTTCTCTCATTAGACTGTAGATCGAGCCCATGCACCCATGAAATGTATTCATATACTTTTCATGCAGAGCTACATTAGACATTAGAATTGTGCACACAAAAAAAGAAGAAAAGAAAACAGAAATAGAATAAAACAAGACAATGGTGGGAAAGTAGTAATAGACAGCTTTGTCAAGACAAACCAGCTATGGTTTGAAGATTACCAACTCTTCTTGGTAACTTACCCTCTTGAAGTCCCGGTACCAACTTGTAGACAATGTCTTGCATCGTCCGATCATGGCTAAGAAAAAAAAATAGAAATAATAAGTTGGGCATTAGTTTAGATAAGAATAAAACATTACAGTCCACGTGTGCAGATTAAATAAGACAGAAACATCTGCATGACAACAATAAAGCAGGGCCTGCAGACAGCACATACACTACACTTATTTATAATTGCAGGTGAATAATTGGTTATGCAGGCAGGTTATTACCACTGAATATACATACCATAGCAAAAGAAAACAAATTTAAACAACCCAACATAAGTCTGACCCAGAGAAACCAGATACAACAGTAGGTAATTCAAAATAAAATAAAACTGTATTTGTAGTGATCCCAGAGAGGACATTTCTTCCCTGCTTTAGGAGGTGATCCTATGAGCACACAGGGAACAATTTGGGGGTTCAGGTTCTTGCTCATGGACTGTGGATACCTTACTTAAAGCTTGGGAATGGAACCGGGGACCTTCCCCAGTCAGCCGCTCTACCTTCTGAGCCACTGCTGCTCAATTCTGTGTCGAGTTAACACATTTAGACCCATTTAAAATGGCTTCTAAATCCTAAAAGTTTTCTGAAAAACCTATTTCTATGTCAGTGGTTTTCAAACTATTTCATGTCAATGACCCCAAAAATTATATGCAATTGGCCACCGACCCCCATCTGAAAATATGTTGATCCAGGGACCCCCCCGAAGCAAAAGATTTGAGTTAAAAACGTTCGTTCTGAAAGAATATATATATTCAAAGATTAGCGCCAAATTTTCACGATTTTTAAAAAAAACACCAAAAGGGGTTCCCGTCCTGAATGGGTTAATAGCACAACAGGCCTACAGCGGCATATTAAATATACCTATCCTATGCTTTATAATAGGGCCCCACAGAGGGGATTAATATTGACAAAATGTGAGGATTGACTACAGGGCACCAAGAATCTCGCACTGGAACATAATTATGTTGCTGTAACTAATACATAACAGGGGTCTCTGTAGAATGTCTCCTATCCTACATTTACCCTTCTTTAGTAATGTGACAACCATTGTGAAAGCCTCAGAGGAGAAAAAAAAGGGAGGGGGGGGCAAAAGGAATCTTTATAATGGCCAAATGCATTAATACAGCAGGATTTTGTAAGCAGAAGAATGTACCAGCACAGCAACATTGGAGAGTAGACCTTATATGACTTTGATTATTACAAGGGAGGCGAATACCTGTATTCTGCACACTAGCGCTGTCAACCGGGCTCAGAAATGACAAAATGGTGTACTTTCCATTCAATTCAATTAGTAATACTATGGTATTGTTGCATAGGAAATACGCACAGTAGGGCATTAACCCATTCTGAACGGGAACCCCTTTTGGTGTTTTAACTAAGCATTATGTTATACTTTAGCTATTGAAAAATAGCAGATCTACAAGCTCATAGCGCGCCACCGAGTGGCACGCTACGAGCTTGTAGGTCGGCGGTGGCTCAGGGGTAGAGTTCTCGGATGGTAACCGCAAGGTCGCCAGTTCGAACCCGGGCTCCCCCAGAGTCAGTCTCGAAGTGTCCTTGAGCAAGACACTGAACCCCTAATTGCTCCTGATGTGCTGGTTTGTGCCTTGCATGGCTTCTGCCGCCATCAGTGTATGAATGGGTGAATGTAATGCACAATCTATGTAAAGCGCCTTGGATAAAGGCGCTATATAAATGCACCATTTAGGTCTGCTATTTTTGAAAAATCGTAAAAATGCGGCACAAATCTTTGAATATATATTCCTTCAGAGCGAATGTTTTTTTTATTTCGACGTCAGGCCTAAATTCCTTCCTGGACTACAATCCCCATAATGCTTTGGTCCACTGCTCCTCCTTGTGGATAGGGGGAGGACTGTCTTACTGAGACAACATGTAGTCCAGGAAGTAAGTGAGCCCAGTGTCCATGACATCATGGAGCCCATGGACACTTTGAAATACTGAAATATCTAAAAACACATATTGCCCACATAAAAAACCAAGGGAAGTGTTTCTTGTCTCCCAAACATCATTAAAATAAGATCTGGTTGAAAAAGGGGTGAAGTGGCCCTTTAAACCCCATGTCGGTGAATTATCTCCCATCAATAACCACCTAGGCAGACATTATCCCGCTTATTACATGGCTAGTTAAATTGACCCAAAACACAACACAAAACACACACTAGTTTGGTCTAATCTCTCTTTTGGGTCACCGGCAAAAACGTTCGGGAACCACATGGACATGCAGGCCAGTAGTGGCTTTTCTCTACTGTCCTACAGCAGAGGTCATCTTGACTGGGGGCAAATTTAGCTCCCCCATCTCTGAGAGAGAGAGACACACAGACAGACACACAGACAGACAGAGACAGAGACAGAGACAGAGACACAGACAGACAGACAGACAGACAGACAGACAGACAGACAGACAGACAGACAGACAGACAGACAGACAGACAGACAGACAGACAGACAGACAGACTCCTGTAGGGACAAGGGATGGATAAAGTGGGAGGACAGAGCAAACGTTTCCAGTGCTGCTGTCCACCAGACGGAGAGACAGTGACCCCTGGCTGGCTGACAGTGCCTCTGCTGCACTTAAGCGATGTTGCCTCATGTTGTTTTCTAGTTGGCATTCAGCTTGGGAGACAAGGCAAGCATATAGTACTTGTCAACACACTGGCTGGCAACAGCAACATGCTGTATTTTCCCTGCAGTAATTACCACATGTACACTCATTTGCATTCAGAGAGTGTAAAAATGCCATTGTCTGCACTCACAGTGTGAAATGAACACTGAGGATTTTTGCCTGTATGCTACCGGTGGCCTAGGATCAAATCCTGCCACAAACTTGCTTGTGTTTCTCCGATTTAAATGGTCTTCCTGTCAGTATCCACACGGTCCTATCACAATAAAGAAAACCAACTGAAATGCAAAAGTGACCCGTCACCTGTCCACTTGCGGCTACATTGTCATAACCTGAATAACCCAATGCACTTGAAAGAAAAAACATAGAGGATGAGAACTCCAAACAGTACCAGCAAGCGGGATTAGTGCCGACAGTACGCGAGTTTTTTATTCCTATGATGGGAGGGAATTTGGAGCGCTGTGATTGGTTGTCAGTGGAGTAGGAAGCGCTGGGCTGTGTTTTGGACCGCACACAAGTGTTTATGCCTACTAGTACTCTATGACTAGTACTAACCCTATCTCTAACTCTAACCTAAACATAACCGCAAGCAGGGGAGCAACGCACCCCTCACCAACCTTAATCCAAAAACTATTAACGTACCCCTCACCAACCTTAATACAAAAAATATAAAAAAAATCTGCGGTAGTAAAAGATTGGTAAAACGAGCGCTCCTAAACCTGAGCTATCCTAGGAATAAAAAACTAGCCTCCCGTACACCCTGAAACAAGACTTCAGCAGAGCGTCCATTTTGGACTCCAAGGCACAAACTCAGAAGCAGAATCTGTCAGGCGATTAAAAATTTAGCTTTCGGATCATGAGACATTCTGTCTTCTTCACTGCGAGGCTTTGATCTAATTGTCAGTCAAATGAAGTGGAATAACAGCTGTGTGAATTGTTAATGCATTCCTAAATGGCAGTATTTTCCAACTAAACAGTGATGCCGCAGACAACAGTGTTATGACTGAATTGGGTGCGCCATCAGTGCATAAATCAGGCAGTAATGCACCAACGGTGTCATGGGGCTTGAATCAGAAATTCACCCAAAAGTTTTTGCCAGATAAATTGTGCATTTTATTCGGGGATCAGATAACGGTGTGTGGTCCCTGTGTGTGTGCAGTAACTGTATGTGTGCCAACACATCTATGTCCATTGAAAACATTTATGCAGTCTTAGGGTATACTCCACTTTAAAAGCCGAATAAGTGGGTTTGGGATGGGTCCCCGACACAAATTTAGGCTCTATAAAAGTCAATTCATACTAGCGCCGAAGTCGCTTGCAAATATTGGAGGTCCTTGACATGAATAATGTCTGTGGCCAGGAAACAGACCTGCTACCTGCTCATTGCAAGTGGTTCTGATGAAGACTTACAATGTCAAAATGCCATGGCAACTCTTCAACATCAATGAAAAACTAGTCCATCCATACACGGGGATGTGAGCACTGCAGACTTTGGGTCATGCACTGTTAGGGTCCAGTGTGCCAGCACTAACTCCAACTGACCCAGTGCCCGTCACTGTAACATGTGTTGGGGACTCAGTTTTCTGACGAATCCATCCACGGTTCTGTTCAGACAATAAGCTACGCCAGTCAACGGAACGCCTCGGGTGCTGTTCTCCTCTGACTGGCAATAAAATGAAGAAAGGCATAAAGTGCCAAGTTTACTGCTACGCTAGTGGATTGTCTATTGGACTGCATGCTTGATGCTCGACTGAGGCAGTGAGGCCCCAAGGGCAGTAACTGGCTCCCTGAACACTGAAGATGGAGTGTGTGTGTGTGTGTGTGTGTGTGTGTGTGTGTGTGTGTGTGTTTGCGAGTATGTGCACGCCTCACACTAATGAAGTCTTTGGAAAGAAAGAGAGGGAACAAAGAAACTTAGAAACAGAGAAGATTGAGTGCCTTTGCCTGTCTGCGTGCGTGCGTGCGTGCGTGCGTGCGTGCGTGCGTGCTGCAGCGGCCCCTCACTCACCCGATATACTGCAGTGGATGACTCTGGTGAATAACAATCCTACACGTGGGGCACGTGTTGTTCTCTTCCAGATACTTCACCAGACAGCTCCTACAGACTGCACACACACACACACACACACACACACATACCATAAGGGCTACTGTTTTTCCACCTCGAATAGAATGCATTCTTTACAGTGTTCACGCAAGAATGTAGCAATAGAAGAAAGCTAAAATATAATATTGTTATTTCTCTCTCTCTCTCTTCTTTTCTGTCTGTGCGTAGGATTGCAACAGAGGACGACATTTGAATTAAGGACTAATCCAGACACTACAGTGCTGCTCTCTAAGCCTATTTCCGTCTTGTTTGCGCCTAGCAAATGGACAAGCAGGCAGCACCAGTTTCATTTTGTGCACCAACCAACATGTGAACCGATGTTCACAAGCAACGCGGCGTATCAAACATATTAAATACTCTCACAACAATTGACAGGCATGAAGTCACAGAACACAGACATGGATATTCTTCACAGCTCAGTGAGCAACACACACAGGGTAGAGAGGCGAAGACCTGGTTACCACAATGCTCCGGGCAGCACACCCCTCGCGCCTCCACCTCCCAGTTCTTCTGCATGTGTGTAGTGTCAACACACGCAGAGATGACAGATCAGAATCACACACACAGACTCACGCGACAGTTTTGGTATGGAATGAACATAATATAATAATTAGGCCTGCATCGCTTTGCCTAACACTTAACTATGAAAAGGACCGCAATTGGATTTTGCGATTTGTTGAAGAGAAAAATATATTGTTATTATGCTTAAATTATCGCTTTGGCTAAACGCTGAATCCCGCAGATAAAGTAGGCTATGTACACATAACTACAGGCATTCATAACTACAGACATTAATATAGCCTACCGCATAGGATTGTACATATCCCTACATTTAACAAACAAGCTTGATTGACATTTGTAAATAGGTCAATACAAAAACTGCTATGAGGATAAAACCAGAAAAAGCAATAAGACTTGTTTACATCAGGTATAAGGTAAAAGGAAAACGTGACAACCGTATAGAAAAAGGGGCAGAAGAACTGGGAGGCGGAGGCGGTGCACTGACCGGAGCAGTGTGGTAACCAGGTCTTTGCAGTAGAGAGAGAGATGCATAGATACATCAACGTAACAACGCTACGGACAACAAACTTGCAGAGGAGAGAACACAGGTTTAACTTTTGTTTCTCTATCTCACCGTGTCTTGATTTTGACAGCAAATATTGATTTTAGTTTTAGTCATAGTAATGGCCGATTTTACACTTTTTTACGCTGAAAATAGGCGATCTACAAGCATACAACGTGTCGTGCTGCGACACGTTGTGATCTTGTAGATCGGCTATTTTCAGCATGCAACCAAGTGTAAAATGACTCGTCTTTTTTTTTATTTTTATGTGTTTTTGCCTTTTGTGCCTTTCTTGATGGTTACAGTGAAGACAGGAAAGAGGGAGAGAGAGAAGGGGAGAGACATGCAGCAAAGGTCGTCATGAACGGGACTCGAACACGCAACGCGTGTCAGGCCAGAGCCTATATGTGGCATGCGCCTGGACCACTAGGCCAGCAGGCGCCCCCAAAATGTCTCTCTTACTTAAACTGGATCTCTCTAGTCTAGATTTTATTTGTTATATATATATACTATATTTAGTCATAGTTTTAGTCATGATAGCTTAGTTTTAATTTAGTTTTTGACTTTTTGTTTAGTTTTCATAAGTGAAAAAAGGTAGTCAACAAACCTTTTCGTCATAGTTTTCGTCGACTAAATAAACACTGTAGTACTAACTACTGTCGGTTCCACTTAATCTTCCCATCAAGTTGTAAACATTGACAACTGCGTTGACACGAGGGAGAGAGGCGGGGCCTTTGCATAATTTGTGTGTAATTTGTGTGAATTAAGTGGTTATTATTGATGGGGATTAACGTCAACATAATTCCATTTCATTTCATGCATTTCATTATTTTTTTTCCCATCGTGCGTCACGTAAAAGGCACACTGATGTGAGAACAAACAAAAAAAGCCACAAAAGAAAAACCACTGTATGTGCATTTGAGGTCACAGAAGAACTTAGAGGTCCCAGAGCCGAACTCCGGCCCATTTCCGGCATTATTTAAACCCTCCACACACACAAAAACACACACACACACACACACACACACACACACACACACACACACACACACACACACACACACACACACACACACACACACACACACACACACACACACACACACACACACACACACACACACACACACACACACACACACACACACACACACACACACACTCGTAAGGACATCTGCCTCAGATGATATTGGTAATATTGCGAATGCATTTTCCCCTGTTGTCCTTACAAGTGTAAGTAAAGTTTTACTTTGCATGAGGTACAGAATCATATTTTAATGGAAAAGGTAAAGCATCTTTGGTGGATTATTTTCAGTGATATATTTGAACTGGAAATCACTGCTTCAGTAAGGTGGGGGGAATGCCATAATGATTCCAACTGTGACATATTCATCATATTAAATAGATGATCCGCTTATTCACAGTGGGTGTGCATGTGTGCAACTACCCTTAAAATATGCTTTTTTTAGTCGAACCGGAGACGGGAGGCATAGAGTGTTCACGGATCTACCTTGCCGCCCACTGGAGAAAAGACGGAGCTCAGCAACCACAACGTGATATAATAATAATATGAATAATAATATGAATGCTTCGGTGTTGGCTCTGGAGTCGACACGTCTCTTTTCTAACACAAGGAGGAAAAACACTGAGGAGGATCAAAGCTATCCACGGGGCTTTCAAGGTTTCTGGTGTTCAGAGTAGGCCAGCAAGTCCCCCAACTGTGGTACGATGGCTCCCTCTAGCGAAGGGATGAGGTATTACCATTATCGGTGTAATGATGTATTATAATGTAGATATTCAATGTATACTTAAAAATAACCTACAGTGTATAAATATTGTAATTCATAATTAAATACTTTGTATTGTATTTAACTTTTTCATCATTTGCCTGACAGTAACTTATAATGACTAGGTATAATTACCTAGGTTATGAAGTTAGCCAATAACATGTTTTTGTCGGAAGTTGCAGCCGGTGAAGCAGCATTAACGCCTCCGCTGGTCGAATGTCGAATTAATTGAAGTCAGTTGGAAAATCAAAACATTCGACCAGGGGAGGCGATAATGCTGAGGTTCCAATCCAAACAGAGCTAGTCTTAACTTGGTTACAAGGCAAGACATTGAACGACATTGACTTGAGCACCAATTAACTGCAATAGTCAGTGACTATATACACTCACGGTGTCTTATTATGACAGTTTTAGTGAGTACGTGCAGTATAATAGTTGTTAAATTCATCAACTTTTCCAGAAGAAAGAAAGAAAATGAGAGAATAATTAGAAAGAGTGGAAGCAGAGGTGCATGGAAATGTTAGGTAGGTGACGGCTACTTACAGGTGTGTAAGCACTCCGTTACAGTAGTGGCATCAATCAGGTACCCCTCACACAGCCGACACGTGATGTGGGCATTGATGTCCCACAACTTGATTTTCCGGGTCAGCATTTCGGGGTTCTATGGGGAGAGATAAAGGACAAACATGGTTAAATGTATTATATAGGAGCTGGTGGGTGCGCCAGTGTTTTAGACATTTTGACAGCAAATTTAAGATTTTAGTTTTAGTCAGTGTTTTGAAAAGTTTAAATTTAGTTTTAGTCACATTTATGTCACCTGGAATGTTGAGGTGTTAGTCTAGTTTTAGTCGACTAAACATTGTAAGATTTTAGTCGACTAAATCTACAATTGATTTAGTCGACTAAAATGTATTTTGGCGGGCCTTGATGCCGTCGTTTTTTACACTTGCTGAAAATAGCCGATCTACAAGCTCACAACGCGTCCCAGTGTTGTATCTTCAGCATCTGTTACTTATACTGGATCTCTTGTCGACTATAGTCATTTTAATCTATTTATTTAGTCTTAGTCATCGTAGCTTAGTTTTTATTCCGTCTTTGACAGTGAAAAAGGGTAGTCGACGAAGATTTTTGGTCGACAAAGTCAACACTGGTGTGCACATCGTGGGGAACATCATTGGGTGTCATTATGTCATATAGTTAGAGAAAAGACTGTAACTGCAGTGCTAGATAAAGGTAGGTGTAACATAGTCAAGAATGTGCTTGATCAATGTTGAGAGAGTGTGAAGTTGGCTGGTCCTCCTGGGATGCCACAATTTACTGTTGATACTACTCTAGGTATAGAGGGTATATGAGCATGCATAAAGTGAATGGCAAATTGAGGGCTAAAGTGAGTGGCAAAGTGAGTTTAATGTTGTTTAAAAGTTTTTAATGGAATCAGTAGTTTTTTGCCACTCAGCAGGCATTCCCGCATAACTTCCGGGTATGATGATGATGATGTCACACACGCGTATACCCGCTATTGTGGGCCTAATTCAACCATCATAGGAGGCGCCAACCACACTCGTTTAACACCCTGAGTGCTAGTATGCGAGCGATCTGACAATGAAATCGTGCGACAATCTGTCCTGGCCGACTAGTACTAACCCTAGTCTGCATCCGGTGATATCGCTATTGATAAAAGAGGAACAGTGGGTTATCTTGTCTTTCTTCAGCAGTAGTCCGGCACGACCGGCAGTCGGGGTTGTGGAGTGGGCAATTTGGTATATAGTATTTTTTATTGGCCTAAAATATTGTCTATATAAATACATTCATGAATCCACTTGCTGACCGGCTGTCAGTATTGAGGAATTATTTTTATAGGGGTTTCTTGTGACCCTACCAACAATACAAATGACGTTAGTTTTGTGAATTCATTTAATTTTAGTGCGTGGCCCCAGTGGCAGTGCCCCC
Organism: Electrona antarctica; assembly: GCF_951216825.1. Taxonomy (NCBI): domain Eukaryota; kingdom Metazoa; phylum Chordata; class Actinopteri; order Myctophiformes; family Myctophidae; genus Electrona; species Electrona antarctica. Next base: position 31,073,678 of record NC_136806.1, read on the forward strand.
CACAAAATGACCGGAACTACTTAATATTGACCAAAACCAGAGCAGAACTCCCACCACGGGACTCGGGCAATCAATTAATTCACAGTAGTTGCAACCACTATATTAATGGCAAGTATTTCACAAAAAAACACTCCTTGGGCTAGAAACAGCCATAGCCACTTGCCCAAATGTGCCCAAAATGTGCTGACCTCATCACATTTGTGCTGACCTCGTCACATTTGTGCTGACCTCGTCACATTTGTCATGACGGCTATGGCTGTTTTTAGCCCAAGCAGTGTTTTTTGTGTATCATCAGTATATGTATACTGTATATAATCAGAATCAGTAGATCTCGGTTAGGTCAGTGGTTCCCAAAGTGGGGTCCTTGAGAGTTCCAGGGGGTCCCCAGCTAAATGATAATTAAGAACCAAATGGACCCTTAAGGGTCTGTAACTCAGAGTGTACAAATGGAACCAAATGGACCCAGAGTTAAATTAATAGTGATTTTACAATATAAATTGGTGTCTCAGAGATAGAAATGCCATTAAATGGGGGACCGTAGCCTAATTCACGTCAAACTGGGGGCCCTTGAAATGAAAATGGGTGAAAATCACTGCTAGAGCCGGAAAACCTTCTCTTATGGGGGTCCTTGGCATATATTTTCAAATGGGGTCCGCAGGCTAATGAGTAACATTTTGGGGGTCCTTGAAATGAATACGTTTGGGAACCACTGGGTTAGGTTTTCTTATTGAGTGAACGGCTGAGATTTCCTGTAATGTGAACACCAAAACGTGGTACTTTTGACAACTTTCCTCTTTCCCTGATGAAGACCTTTCCAGGTCGAAACGTTGGTTTTCATTTAAAAAAAGATCCTGCATTGTGCCTACGAGTGTTCAGTGTGCGGCAACTTCAACATGCCAGAGAAAGACAGCAGTGGCAAAGGACTCTTAGCTGCTTGATGCATTCAACGTATGCTATAATGAGTTTTATCTTCAGCTGTTTGTTCAGTATAATGTTGCCTCTAAACTGAACCATTTTCCACATGAAAGTCGTTGCGTGTCCTCCTTTTGGAAATCATTTAGTTCCACTTGCATCTTTTCTAACCTCAGTCAAACAAACTTCACTATCATCTCTCATACATCCCCGTCTCTAGCTCGCACGCACGCACGCACGCACACACGCACACTCTGTCACAGACAGACATACACACCTCTTTCATGGTGTTATAGCTGTCTGTTGAGCTTGTTATTTTGCACTCGTTTGTGAAAATTAGAGTAGCCTACCCAAGATCAATGGTTTACAAGCCGTATCATAATGATGGTATTATTTGTTCTTGAAAACGACTGAGGACCTCTCTTAGCTGGTCGGCACATTGTCTGAGTGAGTACACAGGCTGGGATGTTGTCGTCCTCATGCCAGCAGTGAGCAGTCAGAGTGCATGTTTGCCAAGGAGAGGGGTGGTGATCTCGGTTTTGCATTTACAGAAGTAGCTTCCTAGTCACAGTAACTCCATATTCTTCAAGGTCAATGTGTTGAGTGTAGGTGGCTGACTGCCTGAACATGTGCGTTAGTTCATGTAGAACCTCCTTTGTGTACCATATGTAGAGTGAGTGAGTGTACACAGTAAATGCAAAACCGAGATCACCACCCCTCTCCTTGGCAAACATGCACTCTGACTGCTCACTGCTGGCATGAGGACGACAACATCCCATGCATTGAATGTGGCGAATGTAAATTTTAGAATTTGTCAGAATTGTATTGAGAGGATGGCCCCTTGAGATGCAGCATTTAGAGAGAAGCGCTTTGGATGAAAGCGCTATATAAATGGACCATTTACCAGTGAGTGAGTGAGTGAGTGACTGACTGACTGACTGACTGCAAGTCTTTGCTTCTGGGGGGGTCCCTGGAACAACATATTCAGATTGGGGTTCCTTAACATTAACAGTTTGACTGCGGAACACGCTAAATCTTTTTTTAAATTTTTTATCTTGTCTTTTCCCCTGCTGAACATGGTAATCGACCTATCACTGGCTTGCAAGGGCTGCTGGGAAACTGAGGCCCAATGCATTGCCTACGGTGCGTGTCGGCTGCTTCCTGCTTGATCTGTGCCCCGTTTGTCAGTCTTACCCCTAGTGCCGCCATGTGAAGTCCGTGTTTGTCAGTCTTACCCCTAGTGCCGCCATGTGAAGTCTGTGTTTGTCAGTCTTACCCCTAGTGCCGCCATGTGAAGTCCGTGTTTGTCAGTCTTACCCCTAGTGCCGCCATGTGAAGTCTGTGTTTGTCAGTCTTACCCCTAGTACCGCCATGTTTAGTCCATGTATGTCAGTCTTATCCCTAGTGCTGCCATGTTTAGTCCATGTATGTCAGTCTTATCCCTAGTGCTGCCATGTTTAGTCCATGTATGTCAGTCTTATCCCTAGTGCCACCATGTTTAGTCCATGTATGTCAGTCTTATCCCTAGTGCTGCCATGTTTAGTCCATGTATGTCAGTCTTATCCCTAGTGCTGCCATGTTTAGTCCATGTATGTCAGTCTTATCCCTAGTGCCACCATGTTTAGTCCATGTATGTCAGTCTTATCCCTAGTGCTGCCATGTTTAGTCCATGTATGTCAGTCTTATCGCTAGTGCTGCCATGTTTAGTCCATGTATGTCAGTCTTATCCCTAGTGCTGCCATGTTTAGTCCATGTATGTCAGTCTTATCCCTAGTGCTGCCATGTTTAGTCCATGTATGTCAGTCTTATCCCTAGTGCTGCCATGTTTAGTCCATGTATGTCAGTCTTATCCCTAGTGCTGCCATGTTTAGTCCATGTATGTCAGTCTTATCCCTAGTGCTGCCATGTTTAGTCCATGTATGTCAGTCTTACCCCTAGTACCGCCATGTGAAGTCTGTGTTTGTCAGTCTTACCCCTAGTACCGCCATGTGAAGTCTGTGTTTGTCAGTCTTACCCCTAGTGCCGCCATGTGAAGTCCGTGGATGGTGGCGTCGCCACCGTCTGTTGCTGTAGTTGTGCGGCCGGCGGTGTTAGCTCCGCATCATGAACAGCCTCTCATTGGAGCCTACACAGGGAAGGAGAGAATGGGAGAAACCACTGTAAGGACTGGTAAGGACTGGGGTAAAAAAAAAACGTACTGGCTACTTTCAACACTTACACACAAACGGAATGACAGAATGACTTTCAGGGGCACGCTTGTACGTCCTGAATTCAATACTGATGGCTGGTTTCTTTCCAAAGTAGCTTGAAGGGCCGGTGAACCACAGCTGAAATTCGCCAGCATTTAATTGGGGGTCAATTCCCCACCATCGGTACTATGTGACATTTATCAAGATGGCAATACAATATAATGGTAAGACAGCCAAGACTGCAAGACTCTTGGAGACCTCGCCAAATACTTTCCTTTCAGAAATGAATGACAATGTTCAATTCTTCAAAGTAAGATATTGACAGTCTATATTGAAGTTGGGTAACACATTATGACCGCATTCCAGACAGTGCACAAACCTGTATTGTCACCTGTCAAAGCCAAAGGTTGCACGGGTTCAACAGCAGAAGCAAGCAGATGTTTGTATATACCATGTGTCATCACTTGTGTTACAGACCAGCTAAATTTCCTCGAGTATATGTGGGTCATGGGTGGGGTCCGTTATCTCTACTTCCCATTACATGCCCTTTACAAAAAGCATATTTTTGTTTAATTAATTAATTAAAATAACCTTTGTGTACTTGTTGAACAGATATGATAACATTAAAGGAACTACAACATGCATTTTAAAACAGTTTTAAATTGAATATCATATTGTTTATGTCCCTCAAACGTATTTCGAATGGTTTGAGCCTAAATCACACTCTGATATAACCAGTCCATGTCATTTCATTCTGGCTTCTGAAGCAGTTTTAGCTGCAGTACCACAATGTCCTGAGGTGGTGGGGGCGCTGATATGCAAATTATTTAATCTTGAGTCATTATAATACTGATGCTAGATAAACCCAAGCTTGTTTCCATTCCATGCCAGCTTGGAAAATCAACAATGGCGGACATTGTAAATAAAATGGAAATGCAATTTTGGAACTGAAGACTGAGGGGGAGGAATTATACGAAGTAGGGTGATACAAATGACATCACGGGTACGACCAAATCAGTTGAGCCGTTTGAGAGAAATTTCCATAAAAGCCCCTATATGATGAGAAATCCTGATTGTTCAAAATTGCGTGGGATTGTGGGGATAGAAAACACATAGGGGAGCGCAAAAAACAAACAAATTTGGAAAAGTTGAATTTCATGTTGTAGGACGACCTTTAAAAGTTGTTATACAGATAAAGTTTTGCCTTGCCTATAGTAGAAAATGTTTCCACAGTTTAACACACTACTAGAACAAGGCCAAGTAAAATTGCAAGAGCAACACAACAGAACAGAACACAACAGCAACAGAACCGCTCCTAAGATGCCAACCAACCAACTGTTATTTTGCCCTACCAGCCAACGGTTTAGTCATATCATTATAGAAGTGATTCACAGACTAATTGCAGAAACCCAAACCCTCCAGTCACGACGTGCAGAGGAACGCCAAAATAACACACTGCTTGAACAGCCCACAGACAGATGGGCAGACACACAGACAGACACCGACGCAAAGTACACAGGAGCAGGCCATGAACAAACAGACACACACACACACACAAAAAGTCCTCTTTTAAACCGCACTGTCTTTATTAAGTGCACCAGTCCAGCATGCTTCCGTTTGTCTGCTCATCAGACTGTGAAATTAGCCCAGTTTATCTATTCAAATTCTAACTCAGAAATTCAGGCACAATCGCACATATTGGGTGACGTGACCAAAATAAAAAAGGCTAATATTGTCTAATTCTCCAATATGAGTTACCTCGCAATACTGGACTCTCCATCACAATCGCAATAAAAAAAACCATTTATTAGCAGTCCAATCAGAACTACCATTACAATACCATAGATTTGCCGCCGTCAAGCAGTCCAATCACAATCATCTCAACAAAGCAGTCCAATCAAATTTCCCATTCTCTCTATAATGTGTCGATGCTGCTTATAGAATCCAGTAGAAAGGCTGGAGCTATTCAAAGACCTTTGCCAGGGGGTCACCTCAATCCAGGTCATTAAAAGCCTCTTAATTGGCAGCCACAAATTAATTATTAACCTAGAGATTATATGGTTGTATATAGAGACTTGTGTTTCCTCTGTTCCTCCAAAATAAGAATGCTATGTGGACCACCGACTTTTGATATATTGATTTGACATACCCAAGTATTTTGGGTTGAGCCAAGAAGGTGCATGTTTTTAAAGCCTCACTATGTACCGGTTGTGTTTCATGGATAAAATGTAATTTTGTCCAATCTGTATGTCAGAGTATGTTAATTGCGACCGTAGCTCAGAGATGACTATGAAAACCTCACGCCTCCACACACACACACACACACACACACACACACACACACACACACACACACACACACACACACACACACACACACACACACACACACACACACACACACACACACACACACACACACACACACACACACACACACACACACACACACACACACACACACACACACACACACACACACACACACACACACACACACACGCGGTATGGTTGTCAGTGCACTCAAGAGACACGCGATATATGGCCATGAACCCTGGCCATACCATGCATGCTTTCATTATGCGTTTTTTGGTCAATGAAAAACAGGAGAAATATATGGGAATGTCAATATATGGCCATATTGTGATGAGTAACCAGAGTGGTTGCCGAGTCACACTTGCAAATGAACCAAGTTGGTACAACACATGGATCTCCACATGTGGAGCTGACTATCATCACCTGGATCTCCATATATGAAGATCACGACACTGACCTCATCAAACCCTGGATATACATACATGCCATGGTTTGACATACTAGATCTGCATATATAGAGCCGGCCAGCAACTCTACATCTGACCTCACTGATACCAGATGAATACTTAACTGTTCCGTATTAAGAAGCTCTGTTGATTCAACGAGGATTCTCGCCCTCAGGGCCTCTTACTGGTACAATAGAACGTATTTGGGGTGGTTGTATTGTGTCTCCCTGCTCTTCTATTGAAACATTTAGAATGATCAAAGGTCGTGTCTCATCTGGACAAAGGCCTGATGTCTCCCTGCTCTTGAAACATTTAGAATGATCAAAGGTCGTGTCTCATCTGGACAAAGGACTGATGTCTCCCTGCTCTTCTATTGAAACATTTAGAATGATCAAAGGTCGTGTCTCATCTGGACAAAGGCTCCGACATGAATTTTGACCTGATGGTCAAGATTTAATTTATTCCACAAGCAAGCAGTCCGGCTCTATTAGCTCAATGGTAAAACATGTCAGCACTTTAGCAGCATTTGAAACCAGGTTCAAATCCGGGGTAGAAGAGGAAAGTTACATAGACTGATAGTGCAGCTTGCCTTTAACCTTGCAGATCAATTTATTCCTTGCGGGTCAAAATTGGTCACTTTATTTTTGAGCAGTGCCTCCGCTCCATTACGGAGCTATGTGTGTCCGTCCGTATGTCTGTCTCTGTGTCTGTCTGTTGGTCCGAGCACGGAAAGCTGCAAGACCTAAAGTGGCCAGTAGAGTACAGCACAGAGTAAAGTGGCACAGAGTGCACTACAGCAGTGTTTCCCAACCTGTGTGCCGCGGCACTTTACTGTGCTGTTTGATGTGTCCAGGTGTGCCGCCTGATTTGACCGAAAATAACACTAACCCTCCCCCGAAAGCAATATTATAGCTACTGGGCTGCAGGCTTCCTATTGTTGCGTCGTTGTTGTTGTCACACGTCTAACCATTAGACCTGCGATAACGACGGAACAATAGACTCTAACGACCCTCGGCCATTGAAATGTTAATGCAAAAGAGATCCAGAAGACGCTACATTTCGCGCATATGCACGTAGACAGCAGACACATACAGTCCTACATGTCCCGACCCAAACACTGAGGAGGTAAAGTAAACGTGACGTTGTTGTGATTAAACATAATGTGCCACTAAAAATAGCTGTCCAACTGTCCAAGTGTTCATACATGATCGCCTCGTTCGGCCAACACAATATATCTCCCTCCCTCCACAGAAGCGCAGTGATGCCTGATTTATTCTTCGTCGTACACTTGTTCCATGCTGAAAATGGCTGATTTACTTACCTTTTTTTAAAGGAATATTTTTTGTATTATTAAATCCCCCAAAAAAAATGTATTCAATAAAGTCTGAGGTTCTATATGGCTATGGGCTGTGGTACTGTGGTAATAATAATAATAATTCAAAAAAGAAAGAACGAAAAAGAACTAAAATAGTTCATTTTTTGGAACCATGAACTTTAGTTCAAAATATATATATATATATATATATATATATATATATATACACACACACACACACACACACACTGTATATATTATATACACATACATACACATATGTATGTATATGTATATAGATAGGCCTATACACCGTATATCTAGGTGTGCCCTGAGATTTTTAGGCTATGAAAAGTGTGCCCTGGGACAAAAAAGGTTGGGAAACACTGCACTACAGTATGAGCCCTAGGCCGTTCCTGGGGCTCTGGATGTTCCGGGGACCCCCCGGGGACCCCCACACAGACCCCCCGAAAAAAAATTGCATTTTGTATTCATGAGTTGAATAACGCAGTGTGGGTGCAACTGAAACACACGCAATCCCTGGAGCTGCTACAAGCTGCCTACATATATTTATGCTTTTTTTCCATGTTCTAGAAATGTTTATTTTTATTTACAGTATTATGGTCCTGTTTGATAAGGTTTTAGCCTAAAAAAACACTCGGATAAACCATGGCCAATTATATTCTGTTCTGAAGGTTTTTTTTTTTTAAAGCAAAAGAAAACCCAAAAAAGACAAATAATAAAAAGTTAAATTTCATGATAGGTATTAGGCATTTGACATCATGATATTTCAGTGGTACGTGGTACTGTTCAGTACTCGTACTTAACACAGCTAACAGAAAACGGAGCGTATGACAACAGAAAATGGTCTTGAGTGGGTGGCTGGCTTGATGCGCGACCATTTGGATGAGTGGGTCACTGAGGGCCCCTAACTTGACCCCTCTAAATCAGAAGCGACCAGGCATATCACATGTCAGCTCACATTAACACCGTTTTGAGCCCAGCCTGCCAAGTGAGCTGCATGGTGGTGGATGTGGGTCTGTGGCACAGTGAGCTGCATGGTGGTGCATGTGGGTCTGTGGCACAGTGAGCTGCATGGTGGTGGATGTGGGTCTGTGGCACAGTGAGCTGCCTGGTGGTGCATGTGGGTCTGTGGCACAGTGAGCTGCATGGTGGTGGATGTGGGTCTGTGGCACAGTGAGCTGCATGGTGGTGCATGTGGGTCTGTGGCACAGTGAGCTGCATGGTGGTGGATGTGGGTCTGTGGCACAGTGAGCTGCATGGTGGTGCATGTGGGTCTGTGGCACAGTGAGCTGCATGGTGGTGGATGTGGGTCTGTGGCACAGTGAGCTGCATGGTGGTGGATGTGGGTCTGTGGCACAGTGAGCTGCATGGTGGTGGATGTGGGTCTGTGGCACAGTGAGCTGCATGGTGGTGGATGTGGGTCTGTGGCACAGTGAGCTGCATGGTGGTGGATGTGGGTCTGTGGCACAGTGAGCTGCATGGTGGTGGATGTGGGTCTGTGGCAGTGAGCTGCATGGTGGTGGATGTGGGTCTGTGGCACAGTGAGCTGCATGGTGGTGGATGTGGGTCTGTGGCACAGTGAGCTGCATGGTGGTGGATGTGGGTCTGTGGCACACCAAGTGAGCTGCATGGTGGTGGATGTGGGTCTGTGGCACAGTGAGCTGCATGGTGGTGGATGTGGGTCTGTGGCACAGTGAGCTGCCTGGTGGTGGATGTGGGTCTGTGGCACACCAAGTGAGCTGCATGGTGGTGGATGTGGGTCTGTGGCACACCAAGTGAGCTGCATGGTGGTGGATGTGGGTCTGTGGCACAGTGAGCTGCATGGTGGTGCATGTGGGTCTGTGGCACAGTGAGCTGCATGGTGGTGCATGTGGGTCTGTGGCACAGTGAGCTGCATGGTGGTGGATGTGGGTCTGTGGCACAGTGAGCTGCATGGTGGTGGATGTGGGTCTGTGGCAGTGAGCTGCATGGTGGTGGATGTGGGTCTGTGGCAGTGAGCTGCCTGGTGGTGGATGTGGGTCTGTGGCAGTGAGCTGCCTGGTGGTGGATGTGGGTCTGTGGCACAGTGAGCTGCATGGTGGTGGATGTGGGTCTGTGGCACAGTGAGCTGCATGGTGGTGGATGTGGGTCTGTGGCACAGTGAGCTGCATGGTGGTGGATGTGGGTCTGTGGCACAGACATCAACACACCCCGTAGACTCAGCCAACCATGACGAAATGACCTCTCTCTTACTTTCAAGCGTGCACACATGCACGCACGCACTAAGAAAACAATTAATTCTGTCCCAAAAGTTCTGTCTCAAACACACATTTTAATTTACGGCTAGACTGCTGCACACGCACAGACGTGTAACACACCCACACATTAATAAGACTGGAGGAAGCAAAGCAAATTTGCAGATTAACAACGTGCACAGTCAATTGCCATGATAAATTGCTGACAGTCATGAGGTGAACTGAGAAGTTGATGAGTACTTAGATTACACACACACACACACACACACACACACACACACACACACACACACACACACACACACACACACACACACACACACACACACACACACACACACACACACACACACACACACACACACACACACACACACACACACACACACACACACACACACACACACACACACACACACACACACACACACACACACACACACACACACACACACACACACACACACACACAGGGTAGTGGAGTGTTTTAGCCTGCGTATAAACTGGCTGCCAGCTGGTGGAGGAGACAGTGAGGGCTTGTGTTAGACTCAGAGGACACAGCCAGGACGTACGAGAGAGAGGACTCCGCTTGTTGTGGGAGGCGGTGCTCTGGACACACTTAACCAATCAAGAAAAAAAATACGTTTTCTGAAAAACATATGTTGCTCAGTGGTGCTCAAACTTTTTAAAGGCAAGGACCCCCAAAATTGTATGTATATTTGACCACCGAAACCCAATCTCAAAATATTTTCTTCCAGGGACCCCCATAAGATTTTAGTTAAAAATGATCACTTTAAATATATATACCCGGACACCACCTTGCCACAGAAATATCTCTGCTTTTGCATGTGATGTGAGTGTGACAGACAAGACACTTGACAAGTACTTTGCATTTGATTGCATTCCTCATAAAAGCCATAGAGCACCGAAGTCCTGATGTCACTGCCCTCTACTGTCAGTAGAGGGCGTCAGTCCACAGGTTCATGTACTTTTTATTTGCATTGTAATCTCCATAGGGGGATTTTAGATCGCCTCATATAAGAACTGTGTTTGAAAATTTAAACCGATCACCCCGGCCTTTTCACTCATATGGATATGAAGCATCGACTGAAGGTGGAAATGTACAAATATACCCAAAGAGTAACAAAATAAGCGTTAGAAACGAGTCAAACAACCCAGAGACTACATTTCCGGGTAGGGGGTGTGGCTGCATCTGCCCGTCGCACAACAGAAACTGAATGTCAATTACGTTTATTTTTATTTTATTGATATTTAATGTTTAGTGGTTAGTACGAGTCGAGTCACCACCAGCTGAGCTTACGTCAACGAGGAATCTCAGGAACGCAATGTGTTGACAGCTGGGCGTGACGTATATTAGCAGCGACATATGTAGTTTCAAGGCTTTTGCGGCCACATTAATTCCATTTTCTCCAGAAACTGGCTGTATCAAATATGAATGGACATCATTAACGACGCACAGCCACTCCCCTGACAGAAAGGCCGGTTTATTTTTCAAACACAGTTCTTATATGAAGCGACCTAAAATCACCCTATGGAGATTTCAATGCAAATAAAAAAATACATGAACCTGTGTGTTGGTGCCCTCTACTGAAAGTGACGTCAGACTTCGGTGCTCTATTGCCAGGCCCTGTATCTCAAATGGTCAAATAAATATTTGATTAAGGAATATAATATGTCTTTTGTATTCTTTCTGTATATCAGCAAAATGTAGATTTTATGTTAAATGTAGACATTATTGAGGGGAAATAAGATGATCAGATATAAAGAAAAACAAAAAAAACACAGCTTATTCAAACATTTGAACACACTTTCACGATTTTGCGAAAGTAGCAGATCTACAAGCTCATGGTGTGGCACGAAGTGACGCACCATGAGCTTCTAGATATTTGGAATTTTTTTTTGGAATTAATTATAAAATAATGGTTAAATAAGTGGTCAAAATAAAAAATGACACAGATGCTTCCCCGGTTTTAACAGGTTAAAGGCACACAAATACACTGATGCCACTGCCAGCAGACACACATCCATCCACACCAATATGCATGCGTCCGTCCACCCAGATATGCATTAGGCCAGTAAATCTAAGCTAAAGAGGGGCGTGACCCAAAATAAATTGCAATAGTAATCGTTCAAGGTATTTTATGATCCTTAGGGTCATCCAAATAACATATTAAAAATGTATTATCTATTCAAAATTCTACAAATTTCCTTAGCACAGAGCAAGACTGCTGCTCGCTTAGGCATTTCACAACGCCACGCCGCACGGACAGCCTCAATTAACCTAGCGCCACACAGTCCTGTCCTCCAGCCTCAATTAACCTAGCGCCACACAGTCCTGTCCTCCAGCCTCAATTAACCTAGCGCCACACAGTCCTGTCCTCCAGTCTCAATTAACCTAGCGCCACACAGTCCTGTCCTCCAGCCTCAATTAACCTAGCGCCACACAGTCCTGTCCTCCAGCCTCAATTAACCTAGCGCCACACAGTCCTGTCCTCCAGCCTCAATGTGCCCTGCTTACAAATACCAAATTAACAATCATCTTAATTGAATTCATTTTTGTCAAAAACAACTCATCTACCGCAGATCACGTGTCACCAGTGAAATACATTCTCCCGAGACGGCACATGCTACAGTGATACAAGCGCGACACCCGAGACCGACACAGGACGCCTCTCTCTCTCCACCTACCACTTCTTCCCTGCTTCTTTCTACCACCACCGCAATCTACTAAGTCATGCCAAAGTAATTTGCAAAGTTTAAACTGCTCGAACGTCACTGGATATAACTTTTAACTACACGTGGGTGACACACTCCTCTCCTACACCACCTCCTTCGCCGTGCCACACAAATACAACAGGGTTTTCCGAGTCCCATTCAGCCCGGGACGGTGAATTAGCAGCCACAACGTTACGTGCGCCGAGACCACAAAATGGAATGAGCGGGTCCATTTGGCTACACTCCCAAAGTTACATTACTGTGACTGCGCAATGACTGCCATCCCGTGCCGTCGACAAAAATAAAAAAAAGATAAATACATACAGAGATGCAATGACAGTTAATGGCAGATATCTAGCTTATATAATAACATTAATTTTGTGCCCAAGTTCAACCCAACTTCTCAAGATCGTCCATTAACAATTCCCTCACAATCAATGTAATCTATTATTTCGCATTACCCAGTTACCCACACTGTACATAATTTCCTGTTCATATATTAGAACGGGTAAGGCCATCGTTATATACATTTTGGATCATGGTAAATTCAGGGGTTGAACATTGGGGTACCATTGAAAACCTATATAAGGCAACAATGTCACATTTGAATTATGCAGCATTAAGTAGTGAATGAAGTAGCATGTGACATGTCAAACTGGGGGTTATTCATGATTCTGAACCCATTCCAAGCAATAGTTTTGCACGAAAAACACTCCTTGGGCTACAAATGGCAAAAGCCACTTGCCCAACTTGCTGCCCACTTGCTGCAAATGTGATGACCTCATCACATTTGTGAAGACGGCTATGGTCGTTTTTAGTATAAGTTTTCAATGGTACCCCAACGTTCAACCCCTGAATTTACCATGATCCAAAATGTATATAATAATCAATTTTAATATGTTATTTAGATGACCCTAAGGATCATAAAAAACCTTGAACGATTACTATTGCAATTTATTTTGGGTCAAATCTGAGATTGACTGGCCTACATTGCATGCACAGTTGCACACACTCCTCAGTCCTCAATCCTGGAGGTATGATTCAGTGGCGGTCAGACAATTATAAAAGTGCTTGTTTTTAATCAAGTGCAATGCCAGTGGTTTCAACCTCTTTCATATCAAGGACCATTATTTAGTTGGCATTTGAGCCGCAGACCACCATTTGATGACATTTAGTCCTCTCGGACCCAAAATTAAAGAATATTTATCGTTAGATAAACTTTTGTCCAAATTCAATGCTGTATTGATGTTGGCACCGTAGAAGCGATAACAGGCTGATGTTGATCAAAATAACAATTATGTTTTAATTGTGTAGACTTCTTGTAAATTAACTAATGCAGATGTATAACAATAATGTAACTCTTGATCATTTTACGCTCTCAAGAGCTAAATAACTATAAGGGTCCAATTGGTTACCAACATTCCATCATTTAGCTGGTGACCACCTGGAACCCCCAAGGACCACTGGTGGTCCCCGGACCACTGGTTGGAAACAAGACATGTGCAATGTCTGCGCCAACTCCTCCCGTGTGGAGTTTGCATGTTCTCTCCGTGTCCCCTAGGGTAGGTACCCTCACAAAAAACATGCAGTAATCCTGGTCTCTAAACTGCCTCCCCCTGGCCAGCCGGGGCGCCTGATGGAGGGGAAAGGAACTGGTTGGAATAACGTGTTCCTTCCACACGCTAACTCCCCCCTGTCAGGTGTAAAGGAGCAACTTGGACACTCAGGCATGAAGGAAGCATGAGTTCAAGTCCGTTTCTCTCCCCATGTCCCCCATATATGGGGACTAGGTTGGTGGAGGGTGTGTAGAGCCCAGGATCACATTAGATAATTGACACAGGGGTGAAAAATGGGTTACAAAAATCATGGGATAAAAACATTATAAAAGAAATACTAAGGTATACTCCACCAGGAGTGTAATGACCATCTGGCGTACAGGGAGTTTTACCGGTGGAATGACATACAAATGGGGCCAATAGACTAAAACAAAGGGGGGGGGAAGCAAAATAAAGTGCTGCCTATCTCTAACTGGCCAGTCCATGCGAGTGTGTTGCAGGCTCATTGTTTTTTTGGAACAACTTAGCTCAAATAACTTAGCTCAAATAAATCTAAATCACTTGAGGCAGGTACAGCCAAGTGTTTTAAAATATCAAATGATGTTAACGTTTGTGGCAGCAGCAGCACCGCCTCGGCTGCTGTCATCAGCAGTGCCAGTGATACATATTCCCAAAAAGGCTGCAGAGAGGAGGATGACCATGAACAGATTATTAGACCGGGCCAATGGCCAGCAGCACCCAAGTCTCGTCCCGGGGGTTGACTGGGTTCCTGGAATGGATTCCCTGGAATTTGGAAAAGGATAATTTATCTGTTTTAAAGTCATAACTTCCCGTTAAAAATGGTTGTAAACTTGTAATCAAGGGGAAATTCACAATCTCATAAACCTCCCCAATGTATTAGATATGTGTTGGTAAGTATGTAAAGTTAGTATGGAGCCCTAACAATATGCTAAAGATTGTGTTGAGGCTTCGTTCTAATGTTGCTTTTCCATAGAGTAGAGTTGGCTCTACCCGCCTATGGCTCTATCCTCCTTTTTTGCCTTTCCAGTACCAGGTACTTGAAGGTGGGCCTGCATGATTAATCGAAAAAAGATTGTGATCTCGACACCTATGATATGATCTCATTTCTAAATGATGGCGATTCTGTGACGTCATGCTGCATTCGCATTAGGGATGTCCCGATCACGTTTTTTTGCTCCCGATCCGATTCCGATCATTTGATTTTGAGACATGCCGATACCGATTTTTCCGGATCCAATCTTTATATTTTATACACTTATGCCATGCGAGAAATGTCACTCTAGTCTAGTCAAAGTTAAAACTCTTGTAGATAGATAGTAGGCCTACTACAGGACATTATTTCCGGAAAAGCGAGATTATACCCTCATCCTTGGTTATTGGTGACCAGCTTTAACAGCTTTAAATTCCTTGGCACCACTATTTGCTGCTCCCTGAAATGGGAAGTTAACACTAGTAACATTCTGAGTAAAGCCCACCAGAGGCTTCACTTCCTGCGTCTCTTAAAGAAGTTCGGTGTGACTGGGGAGGCGTTGGTTCACTTCTATAGAGCCACTGTGGAGAGTGTCCTCGTCTTCTCAGTCACAGTGTGGTATGGAAACACAACTGTCTTAGAGAGGAAACAGCTGGAAAGGGTGGTACGCACGGCATCTAAAATCATTGGCCTCGACCTCCCATCTGTCTCCTCTATCTACACCACACGCACTAAGCGTAGGATGCAGAAGGTGATCACTGACCCCTCCCACCCTGCTCTCTTTTCGCACCCCTGCCCTCAGGTAAGAGACTGCGGTCTCTAAAGTGCAATACCTCCCGCTTTAAGAACAGCACTTATCCTGAGGCTGTTCACCTCCTGAATGCTGACCCTCTCTTCACTCGCACTTTACAGCGTGAAGCTGCTTCATTAGAATGATGAACCTTGATGAATTGCTATTTATTTGAAATGAATTGTAACGTTCTGCATTCTTATTTATTGGTCCCTCTCATATGATGTTTGTACTTTTTCTACTGTCTGAATATGTGATGTGAATTGTGATTACGTGTCTATTCGTATGTCTGTTTTTAGTGCACTGAAACAAATTCCAATCAACTCTGTTGAAATGGTAATAAAGTCTTGAATCTTGAATCTTCATATCATGCATAGTGGGGGACTGGGGGTTGCATTTGTTTTCATCATGGGTCTATTTCACACCTCTGTGAATGTCTTTGTTGCATGATCTTTGAGACCAAATGTTTGCCACTGCTGGAACTAGTGCCCCAGGAGGAGAAACATCAAGCATAAACATGACAGTTTTCACAAAATATCATTGTTTATACATCTTTCTTTGAGATTTACATTAGACACAAGCCTATTTAGACACACTATTTTATTGAAATAAAAAAAGAAAACCGCAGATTTATTTCTCCCGATCATTTGAAAATGACATGATCGGCTCCGATTTCCGATCACCCGATCCGATCGGGACATCCCTGTGTGTGTGTGTGTGCGTGCGTGCGTGCGTGTGTGCGTGCGTGCGTGCGTGCGTGCGTGCGTGCGTGCGTAAAACACACAGAAAAACTCTGTCGGGGGGGGATGGAAATGGCTGTGGAGTCCACGGGAGATGCAACGGTATGCTGCCACTATAACCAGTACTATAATCAATGGAACCCGGCTAGTCGGCTACACCGAGCACGGGTGCGGTGCGCAGGTTGTGTGTAAGCGCCGCGCGTGAATATTTGTTCTCTTCTTGCTCTATTCTTCCAGGCAGCCCCAAATTCCTGGCCGCCTTCTTGGAGGTACGTGTCCCGCGGACCGGCACACGTGGGCACAAGACCGCCATTCAGACATTCAAATTCGTCGAAACGTCACAGGAACGCCCACAATGTCATTCGCACCAATGACAACATCACACCTTTATCCACGAGTACATCTTGCCTCTGCAACCACGCTGGTATCCCAGTAAAAACCTCCATCGGTTATGCTATTCATTACCATCATCCATCCAACACAATGCAAGCTACCACATCAAGTCAAGGAAGCAGAGTTTTCCATCCAGACTGACACTGTGCAGGACATCACAAATAATAATCAATGCTCTCTGTCATATAATGTATGTGATAAACTGATCCATGAGAGACTTGTGGCCGAGATGAAATGTGACGCGTCCACAGGACAATACTTTGACCAGGTACTGAACAAAGTATTGAACATGGAGCTTGACGGCAAGGCCAGTTTACAGTAGGGCTTCTCTGCCGTACTCCCACTGACCTCAGTCACAATGGTGAAAGTATTATTTGGGAGAAAAAGACTTTGCGGGGGTGAGACGCAGCACATGTCGCTGGGATCGGGACCCGCAACACACTGTCTGGATATTACCAGGCTACGTGCCCACACTTCCCAGGCGGCTACACCAGCCTCCCGGGCCACTGGGTAACTTTTTCAATATATTTTTGAGGGGCACTAGCCCCTCCTATGGTTTGTTTTTAGTTCAATGTTTGTTTTAAAAACGCCATTGACAATGAAGGGTCATATTGTCCCTCATTACGTCATTTTGTCTCTTTATTGTAATGGCATTTAATGTTTGTGTTGGCACCGTTTGTTTTACATCACCATTACATCACCTAATCAACATGAGTTAGACTTTAATAGTGCCCCTCACTTCAGTTCACACAGGTGTGATTTTTTTTAGCAACAATATACAATATGTTCCTGATACTGAGTGATCAATATACTGAGGATGAACATTTGGGAGGAGAGCAAGGACCAACGGCACAGACACCTCAGAACATACAGATGCTGTAAACTCCACACACACTGCGTATTATGAGTGGGAGGGTGCTTTGGATATCATCTCCATAGCACTAGCACCATAGAGTTAGAAAGGAGGGTGCTTTGGATATCATCTCCATAGCACTAGCACCATAGAGTTAGAAAGGATATCATCTCCATAGCACTAGCACCATAGAGTTAGAAAGGATATCATCTCCATAGCACTAGCACCATAGAGTTAGAAAGGATATCATCTCCATAGCACTAGCACCATAGAGTTAGAAAGGAGGGTGCTTTGGATATCATCTCCATAGCACTAGCACCATAGAGTTAGAAAGGATATCATCTCCATAGCACTAGCACCATAGAGTTAGAAAGGATATCATCTCCATAGCACTAGCACCATAGAGGGAGGGTGCTTTGGATATCATCTCCATAGCACTAGCACCATAGAGTTAGGATATCATCTCCATAGCACTAGCACCATAGAGTTAGGATATCATCTCCATAGCACTAGCACCATAGAGGGAGGGTGCTTTGGATATCATCTCCATAGCACTAGCACCATAGAGGGAGGGTGCTTTGGATATCATCTCCATAGCACTAGCACCATAGAGGGAGGGTGCTTTGGATATCATCTCCATAGCACTAGCACCATAGAGGGAGGGTGCTTTGGATATCATCTCCATAGCACTAGCACCATAGAGTTAGAAAGGAGGGTGCTTTGGATATCATCTCCATAGCACTAGCACCATAGAGGGAGGGTGCTTTGGATATCATCTCCAGAGCACTAGCACCATAGAGGGAGGGTGCTTTGGATATCATCTCCATAGCACTAGCACCATAGAGTTAGGATATCATCTCCATAGCACTAGCACCATAGAGTTAGGATATCATCTCCATAGCACTAGCACCATAGAGTTAGGATATCATCTCCATAGCACTAGCACCATAGAGTTAGGATATCATCTCCATAGCACTAGCACCATAGAGTTAGGATATCATCTCCATAGCACTAGCACCATAGAGTTAGGATATCATCTCCATAGCACTAGCACCATAGAGTTAGGATATCATCTCCATAGCACTAGCACCATAGAGTTGGATATCATCTCCATAGCACTAGCACCATAGAGGGAGGGTGCTTTGGATATCATCTCCATAGCACTAGCACCATAGAGTTAGGATATCATCTCCATAGCACTAGCACCATAGAGTTAGGATATCATCTCCATAGCACTAGCACCATAGAGTTAGAAAGGATAGAGGGCAGACTGCCCCACCCCCTGCTGTTCATTTCAATGGAAGTTGCTCAATGGCAGTTTTGAAGCACCTGGAAGAACGGTCTACTTCAAAATGTGGTGCCCAAAATGCGGAAGTGCTCAATGTTAAAGCCCAGCGGCGCAGGGTTTCCTCGTGATAAATGCAGGGGCCAGGGGCCCGTCTGCAGTTCCAGCTTTCACCACTACGGCTCGCAGCTTCAACGTTGGCAAGCCTTAGGAGTGCAGCCATTTCCGTCCCCAGTGTAGTCACACCCCTTAAGCAGGCGACATAGTGTTTTCCTGTGTGTTTTGGGGTGATGAGTGCAAACAAACACACACACACTCAGGCCTCATTCACACATATCAAACGAACATGCTCTGTTCCGTCCGTGTTTCATGGCCGCCTCAATGCTTTTCCAATGGAAGTCACGGGAGACCCCCGTTACTTAACAAACACTCTATAACAATGATTACTATCACAATATAGATGTTTTGTTTTAACCAAAGAACATCACTTACCCTACCTTTAAACCATAGAGAGCGCATAACCCAAAAGTCTGCATATAGTTTGGCTGAGACCATCACGGTACGGATTAGTTAACTTAATCATAATGCCGGTCACTTCTCAGCCAGGGCTATAACCATCTTTAGACATATTTGTCAATGTATGTCAATATGTCATATATACATGTCAATATGTATCTAAATGCATTGTTATTTTTGGAGCCTCTTTATGTAAGGTATAAACAACTTTCATTCCTCTACATGTGTTCACGTACTGTATAGAAAAGGGCAGAAGCCTGTGGTCGCATATGATTTATTCAAATCATTTCTATATCCACCTGCTGGTCTGTATCATGTATCTCACTTTTCCAAGCTAGAAAAACAACAAGAATATCAACACCACAGCACAGGTTAAAGCACATTGGGAAGGATACAATAATATAAGGCTTCTGACGTATGAAACCAAGTTAACTTATAGAGGATTCACACTGAGACGGACTGAGTCGGTTTCATTCGAACCGTTTCCGAATACGGTTGCCTGATCCCCGCTGGCTATGATTCACATTGCCCGAGATTCAACAGCGCACCCGGGTACACTTGCATAACCCACTTTGATCCTCCAGGTGGCGGTGTGCTTGATGGCTGGCGCACACGGACACTGACCATCAACTCTGTGACATTTTCTCCAATAAATCCAGACACACTGCATTGCCTCTTTGCCG
The DNA here is from genome assembly GCF_951216825.1 of Electrona antarctica. Classification (NCBI taxonomy): domain Eukaryota; kingdom Metazoa; phylum Chordata; class Actinopteri; order Myctophiformes; family Myctophidae; genus Electrona; species Electrona antarctica. The sequence continues at coordinate 31,093,657 of NC_136806.1, forward strand.
TTATACTACTTCACTGTCTGCCTGCTATTCACTGTGTCAGTCGGTTCTGTGCTCCAGTGTCGTGTTTGATTAGTTTGCTATGGATTCTACTTTAGCATCATTATTATTTTGTTTAGCTCGGCCCGAGACTATATGCCAAGCAAAGCCCAAGAGCCACATGTAGTCCGCAGAATAAGATCAGCGCGTACTGCGCGTATACGCAGATTCAATAGGAGACGGGCGGCGTTGAGAAATGCGCTGGTGTTACGCGTCGTGCAGCGTCTGTGTGTTTTTTTTGTTGATGCTTGGCTCGTCGACTAGAGATTACATTCTAAAAAAAAAACAGTCCACTTCCTTCTTTAGGTACGCATGCATTCACATTGGAACGATCCGTATCCGAATACACTTCAACAATCCAGAGACCCGCCCCCCATGCGGTCCCGGGGACGGTTGGGCGATCATTCACACTACCACAACATCTGCCAAGTGGTCCCGAGTGCGCACCCGGGACCATAGTGTGAATCGCCCCTGAAGTTCTCTACTCCACTCAGGAGCAGTCTCTCTATCTTTTAGTACTAGAAATAGTTTGAGCACCAGCAAAACACAAATTCGACATAAAAGTCTAAGGCTAATAAATAGTTAAAAATTAAAAATTTCGTAAAAGTAATTCTCCATCCTGCCTGTGTTTGTAGTGCAGTGTAGCACTGCACTACAAAGGTAAGAGGGTGACAGCACAGCCAGGCTTTACGTTTCACCACCCGTGAATAAAAAGGTCAATCAAACTGTACTATCGGTATCTGTGCGTCCATCCCAGAGCAATGCCACCCAGCTTGTTCACTTTTATCTGACACTGACAATTATCATCATCTACCAAACTGTGGTCCTACCCAGACAGATAGAACAGGCACTACACAACCTGACAACAGGAGAATTAATCAAATGAGTACACAGCCTCAGACCCAAGCAGCACAGAACACACTGGATACCCGAACGGCTACAAGACAAAGGAGATAAGCTTCGGAACAAGGAATCCAGGCTCCTGGTTTCTAAACTACCTCCTCCTGGACTGGTCAGCCGGGGCGCCTGATGGAGGGGAAATGAACTGGTCGGAATGACGTGTTCCTTCCACACGCTACATCCGGCTGGGGAAACTCTCCCCTGTCAGGTGAAAAGAAGCAGCTTGGACTCCTCATGCATAGAAGGAAGCATGAGGTCAGTCCCCCCCAGGTAGGCAGAGGAAGTGTAGCGCCCAGGATTACATTTACATTAGATAATTGACACTGGGTGAACAAAATGGGTTGCACAATCGTGGGATAAAATTGAAGATTAAAAAAAGTTTCAAAATGTATTGTTTCTAGATGTTGCCGGCTACAACAACAAATTCCCATGGTCCTGGTGACACACTGGCATTAACCCCTGGGCCCTGATATGATGTTTCTAAAAGCTAGTTCATGACAACAAGGCTGTGCTTGCTATTGAGCTCTATAGCAGGGCCCTCTCAAGCCAACACTGTATTTACAGTACAGTACACAAGGCGCCCGTCATCGTCACCAACAACCACTGGAGACTCCCAACATGAATCCATCCTCTACATCAGTGATTCCCAAACTGTGGTGCCCCTTGTGGTGCGCGAGTGCCTTCTAGGGGGTGCAGGACATGAAAAGTGGTGGTGCTATGGTTTTATATTAAATGTATTGACATATGATGCCAATATATGGCAGCATATGCAGAATATAGCCTATGCTGCATATATATGCCATATTCAGGTTCATATATGTGGATAAATAGGAAAACCGCTGCTCTACATCTATGTCGGTGGCCTGGAGAACCCTGGTACAGCTGGTTGTGGCCGAGACTATGATTTTGTCTGTCCGCCTGCCTGCACGATGTGACAAAATTCTTCAGGCAGGGGTTAAGTTCCTAAGCTTTAACATTAAGATTGTTCAAGGCTTGAAGGGAACTCTGAAATGTGTGTGTGTGTGTGTGTGTCCGCCCGCGCACACATACACAATTACACACACACATCTTACTATTACATTTGATTTGTGCTATTAACCCTTTCAGAAGTGTTAACACCTTCCGTTCCCATCCTCGGTGTTACACACCTATGCTCTACACTCTTTGCGCAGTGAAATCCTTACAAACCAAAACACCAAAACTCGCTTACAATATGGCTCCCCGACGCCACCACACGACACTTCCGATCGGACTCCCGGAAGTTACATACTACACACACACAGAGCTACGTTCCCCAAACAACCACACACAATTCCAGACATATTCCTTCAGTGTATTTTTCTAAAGTTGCAGCCCGTTCAGAGCTCACTCAGAGCCAGAAACGAATCAGAGTCCTGATACGTGCATATGGTAAAAGCCCCATTTTAAGACATATTCGTCCATCCTATTGAGCAGCCTGTATGACAGTCGCTCGTAAGCGGCCAATAGTCCCATCGATGCATCCCAGAGGGATGGAGCAGGTGCAGATGGAGCCTTCCAGTCCTTGACCAACAGCCTCCTACCTGACATAATGGCCGTTTGTATCCATTCAGCTAAAGGAGGAGCAACATGCCTCAATGTGGCAGGATCCCCCAGAATGAACAGACTGGGTGAAAAAGTAATGTGTATGCCCGTTATTCTCTCCAGTCTTTCATGTATAGCAGTCCAATATTCCTGAATTTTGGGACAGCCCCAAAGCATGTGTAAAAGTGTACCGTCTCTATCCTGACACCTCCAGCATTCGGGACTTTTCCAGCGGTTAATTGAACTCATGCGTACATTTAAAAAAACCTTTATTAGAACAGACACAAATGTATCAACAAATTAATTTACTTTAAGACACTGTATACGGCCAAAACTTTTGGGGACAAACACTTCGCAGCAGCCTCACAACTCCGTTGGACTCTACACCACTTTACTTCACTTCACAGCAGCCTCACAACTCCGTTGGACTCTACACCACTTTACTTCACAGCAGCCTCACAACTCCGTTGGACTCTACACCACTTTACTTCTGACTTATTTTCTTTCCATTGACCTCGACGCCAATTCACTCGACTTCTGTTCTTTCAACATATACGGTAAGAATAACTTCTGTTTGTTTGTGTGTGCACGCGCCGACACAGCGCAGCGGTGGGTTGCATAATATTGACGCTTGGATCCAATCCTACATAGATACCCTCAATTATTATTTACATTTTTCCCTGCCCCACGACTAATTCCTCCTGTGTGATGCATTAGTCCACGGACAGTCGGACACCCATTAAATCACAATTCTATCTCTGGGACTGTGTGTGTGTGTGTGTGTGTGTGTGTGTGTGTGTGTGCCGCTGAACATATTCACATACTGTACCCTATACTACTGTAGCCTATAGAATAGGCCCTATACTACATACATATTCACATACTGTAGCCTATACTACATAAAGAACACTGGCCTCAACCTGCCACAAAATGTATTGTCCAATGTGGTTTCACAGCAGTGGTTGACAAACACTTGACCACACTTGTCAACACTACCTGCAGCTTCCACAGATATACAAGCTCACACTATTAAATATAATGTCTTTCCAAAGTTACATCTGACTTGCCTAACATACAGATACCCTGTTACATAAACTACAGTACAGTACACATGCTATTTACCCTGGGTGTGCGTGTGTCTACGATGTGTAGCCATACGTTACTACATGTGAAGGGCACAAATATTAATACTGGGTTTAAAAACACAGCTGAAACATGAAGTGGAGGCTGTCAAATCCCGCAATTTCTTCTTCCCATTGCGATGCAACGTAACTAGGCTGAGCCGCCCAAAGGGTGGAAGAATTCTAGTACATATACTTTTTAACTGATTAGCGGATTCAATCTACAAGCTCACTTATAGTAATTGATTGGCCGATCTACAAGCTCACAACGTGTTACATCATGATGCATTGTGAGCTTGTAGATCGGCTATTTTCATGCATAACTTTCTTTTACATACATTTTGTCCCCATGTCCGTCCATCCCTATGTCCGTCCATCCCTATGTCCCTATGTTTAGAGTACCAGTAGGGGCAAAAGTGGTGCTGTTGTGCTAGAAACAGAGAGAGAGATAGTGTTGCACTGTTGCCTGCTAATTACAATGTAGAAAGAGGTCTGCTAATTCCCCCACACAGTAACTCTTTTCGGACACGGGGCGGCTCGCCGGAACCGGGCCGGCACCGTGGGCGCGTTCCTGTGGGTCTGGATGTTCCGGGGACCCACCGGGGACCTCCACGCAGAGTTGCACCACTCAGTTCACACGGGTGTGATTTTTTATATATAATTGATTAAATTGATTAGTTATTATCCATCACATGTTGCAGTGCACCTCCATGCTTACAAGAGAAAAGAACCCTACTGATTTTCTTGCACACAACACAATATCTCTACAAATCTATTTGGGCAGATCCCTGGAGGAAGGCTCCTTTTGATTTTGATGACCCATGGCCTTTTGCACCACCTTTAGGCCAAAGGTTCCACTTAGTTTACTTTGCACATAAGATATCTCAAAATTCCTGCTCCTCAGACGATGACCCTTTAATCAACCATGTGACCTAATGAACTTGACAGGTCAGCTTTGCACAAGATACAGTCTATCAGCGATAGGCTACATCATCATATTCTAATCGGCAGATTGCATGATGAACCCTTAGAGTATACTGTATATTAACACAATCAGTGCCGGGATTCCTTCAAAATAGAAGCTCTGGGGTGCCGGAAAGACATGGCCGCTTTTACTCTGAATTTAATTAGAGGCGTTGTAATTAATGAATGTAAATTAATCACATTTTAATCGCATATCAATATTCGACCTGAGAACAGTGATATTTATTTTCAAATGGATTTTGTTATTTTGGTGTACCAGTGAATCAATGAATAGTGACTACAGTAGCTTATAAAACTTTGGTGTAGGCTACTTGATCAAGACCAACAGATAACGTGCAGCAATGCAAGTAGTCTATGAATACAATAAAAAAAAACTGTGGAATGAGAGCGTTTTGGGGTGTGCATACTGTCTGTTCATAATGTAATTGCACTGGTTAGAGTTGAAACAAAGTACACATTGCTTGAATTGAAAATGTCTTGAGAAAAAGTCACATTACAGCAAACTTTACTGGTTGGTTACTGTCATTTCACCACGTAAACCTGAGACATTTTTATGACTGAAGTCCCCCAGGGCTCTATACTAGATACCAGTATTTTCTCTACAATGTAGATTGACAAGTCTACATCAAACCTCTTCACAGAGGCCTGGGCCGTAGCGGTCCAGGCACCTTGGCTGATAATCCAGTCTGGCAGTGTGCCGCGGGTTCTACTCCCGATCCCGACGGCCTTTACTGCATGTCACACACCCCCCCATCTCTCTCCCCATTTCCTGTCAGCCTACTGTATATCCCTCTATAAAAGCATAAGAAATAAAGGCGAAAGCCACAAAAAAATACACAGAAAATAAAGCAATCAAAAAGCTCACAATATGTTGCAAACGTGACGGTATGCGACATGTTGAGAGTTTCAGCTATTTTTGAATGTTCACCCCAGAATAGGGACGCCGGTCCTAGTGGTTATATCTCATCAAGAGGTCGGAGATTTGATGATGACATTTCTAGGTCACACTGACTAGATCTACATGCTAACAACCCAGCGCAATGCGGCACATTGACAGGTTGTAGATCTGTACATTTTTGCGACACAGCTTTGTACCAGAGAGAAAGGAGAAAAAAAAGAGTTTGATGTCGTGTTAGCCTGATTTTAACCAGTGATCGGCACTGCAATTCTACTGAATTCAAAAACGTTATCGATGTCTGACTCTGTGCACCAGTGAATGAATTTAAATGACATAACTCTCGACATGGCATGTTGAGGAACAGTTCATGAACTCATGAAAGAGGTTCTAAATGTCTGTTTCAATACACTTTTGACTAATTGTCCAGCTTCTGATTTCACTTAATTCAAATATCACTTAATTTTTTTGGTTTGTTGTAATCCTCCCTACTATAGAGTGTGCTGCCCATATAAGGAGTTCCTCCCTGTCCCCAGTTAACCCCTGGGGTCAAAAAACCTTAGGTTTAGTTTTTGGCTAGGTGGCCCAGCCTTCATCCAATCAGGATAGAGGGGCCTTCCGCCAATCATGATCGAGCGGGGGCGGGCCTTGGAGTGCGTGCTGTTGGCCTGTTGCGTGTCCCCCCACTGTAGTGCGTGCATGTGCACATCTTGTTACCGGGGCAGACTGGGGGGTTTTCCAAATCACTGAATGCTCCTTTAATGCCGTTTTTCACCATACAAGTGTTTCAAGCATTCCCCCATCTCCGTGCCCAAATGGGAGAAAACCGGGTCGGCAGCTTCTGATTGGTCTGTGGGGGCAGGACCAGCGTTGTCGAATGTAAAACTCCAGTCACTTCCTGACTTGCCTACGTAATGGAAATATGACTCGAAATGACCCTGGCCAGACTGACTTAGCGAAGTGAGAAAAAGACAAAACATAGTGAAATCAGACTGAATTCCAGGCTAACGATTTCATATTATCTTACGAAAACACCCCCCTCCTAAAATCTGAAATAGCTTGCTTGTAGATCGGCTAAAATAGTCAATCTACAAGCTCAAACACGTCGCAACGCGTTGTGAGCTTGTAGATCGGCTTCTTTCACTATTTCTGAAGATTTGTGTTCCATTTCCGAAAAAGTAAGGCTTTTGGACAGTTTTCCACCTGACAGACGATTTCATATTAGCTTATGAATGATACACATTTATTACCATTATTAAAGGCCACCATATTGACATTGATTTGATTTTGATTAATAGTAGGACTTATGTGAAATGCCAATTCTTTAACCTTCACCCTAAACGGCCACCCACTTCATAAAAGACACACAAAGAAGCCTCAATGACTATGTCTTATTGATTCGGAATTGCACCTGTCATCAAGGCAGAGTGTCACTCCTCCACGAAAGCCTCTTGGCCTAATGACCTCCTGGGGTATGACACATCAGCAACCCAGGGGGGAAGCAGATAGACCCAGAGGCCCAGAACCCTGACCCCTCTTTAACACGCCTCGAATAGTACTGCTGGATAACTCTGGAACAGGGAAGGTCGCTAGAGGTCATTTCACTTTAAAATGGTTACAGCCGACTGATAACGGGAGGGCGTCCTGACTGGAGGGAAGAAAAAAGCAATGGGGGAAGCAAGTGAAATCTGGAGGGTTCATTTAACTCGGAGAGTGTGCAAACAGAACCAAACGGACCCGTAAGGATCCGTTTGCACACTCAAGAGTTACAAATAAATGTATCAATTTACCCAGTTGTCTGTGTATTGCGGAAGGAGAGTATGAGACATGGGAGGAGACAAGGAGCAGAAGTGTTTGTGAAAGAGGAAGAGACAAGAGAGAGACCCTTACTCAACAGAAATGGGAAACACAGGGACAAGACCGAGGTGGCTGACACAGCACCTCTGGAAAGGCCATTTTAAATATACTTAATTTATATTGTATATTCCCTGAGGGAGTTATGCGAGGAAAAGTCTTGTTGTTGTTGTGGTAACCAAAGTCAGTAAGTTTCAACCTACAATCCAGATAGAAACATGCTTTGGGCTTAGGGAGGAGCAAGAGAAAATGCAGAGGGGTCACCAAAATCAGTAGGGGTCATCCTCTGAATTTTTAGGAATTCAAACCAGCACTATGTATTGCAACCAACTATCAATTGATGGCTCTGTGAAAAGAGAAAATAACATGTCTGAGACTCAATTACACTAAAGACTAAATGCTGGGTAAAACATAGCTACGAAGATGCATTAAGGGCCTTTTAATCTCAAACAGTGAGTGGACTGAAGCCCTACAGGAGGACGCCGACAGGTGAGCCCAACATGAAGCCAGAGGTGGCAGTTATTATGCCATTCACTGTGCAAGTTGGGCAGCAGGACAAGACGAGCAACATAATTAATTAAACATTTGGCTCCTCAAACATTCATTTACAAATAAGCTTTGTGGGATCGTTAAATGTGACAGTAACACTAAATAGTGGTGTCCACACTCCACTCATTCACTGCCTTATTACGGATCGCCAGAAGATGAACCTGCCAATTTTCATCGCACATGAAGCGCTCAAAGAATCAACAGACCACAAAAATTAAAAGTCGCTGTGTAATAATATCTAGTGAGTTCAGTTGTATCAAGTGGATCAACTCAATATATTGTGACACAGGGCTGCTGGTCCATGAATTTATTCAAATGTAGCACTGGGTAAGATGAAAGCAACTCCTTTAACATTTTCCATTACAAAATATATAAATGTAACATCCATTGTGTTGCGTATTAATAATATTTCTCTGTTCTCCTCTCCCCTACAGTCAAGAAAGTCCTGATGCGTTTTTTGTGACATGCGTGAATTAATTGCATTTCACAAAGTAATAACTTGTATTGGTTCTATGCCTGAATCTTCTTTTACATCCGTATTTCCCATGCAAAGCCAGAGTAATAAAGTACAGTATTTATCAAACCAGGGGATGTACAAACAGATCCCCCCTCAGACCCTCAACTTACTGCTGATATACAATCGCGTCCCATGATCCGGAGTTATGAATGAAGTCCACTACATAGCTCCGGAAACTGTACAGATGTTTTAAAATGTATTTATAATCCATTTGGTTTTGCCAACCAGCTGATAAAGAGAGGGGTTGTATTCATAGTTTCATACACAATAACATAAACAAAGCACATCAGGATTTGTGAAGTAATTAGTTTGTAGAGAAGTACAAACAATACTCCACATGGTCACTCTCGGCTTAACATAGCAACAATTGGGTGATTTGCAGCAAAGGAGAATCATGCTGATGTGCCCAGTTATCACTGTTCACTCCGTCTGTCACAGCCATCTTCACTAGAGCTGGCCCAGTGGACAAGTGTGCCTGGAGTACCCAGCCAACAACCATCAATTAAACATCCCTCTATACGGCCAGCCAGCCACCACTTCAGGAATCAAGTAAGGCCGTCTACAAACCTATGGTATGACAGCATGAAGTTAATTTGGCGATGAGACAGGCCACCTGCCGCCGATCATGTGCATAATTATATAGTCTACTCTAGGTTTATTGTGAGCCTAATTCTCCCTGGGCCAAACTAGGCCATCAAAACTCAGAACGTGCCACAGTGGATCTGAAAATCAGACTGACTGTATTTCCTTTGTTCTCGGATGGCGAGAGTGAATGTGGCTGTATCGTGTGCGTGTGTGTGTGTGTGTGTAGAGAGCATGTTTGTGCATATTTTCAAGAAAACAAAAAAGCAAGTCCAGCCACTTCACTTTGCACAACCTGTTGAGAGCCAGTTATTCTAGATGTTGGCAGATAAAAGAGCAACACTTGTAAAAGTCCAGCAAGCATGATGTTACAAGCTAGCCAAGAACGGCTGTGATGATATCACATACATTTCATGCATAGATTGCCCATATGCCCACCCGGGTAGCATCTTCGCGGCATTAAACGCTGTCGCACTGAATGAGTACTCACATACATATTACGTATGGGGCAACTGACAGGCATGTTGCGATTGGTGTGGGGTAACATGTCAATTGTGTGTGCTCCCCAAAAGAAGTTTTAATTTGTTCAGTTTTCTGCCAGAACTTTCAAATGGATATGAAACTAGAGGACAATATCTGACTATAGTACCCGTGAGTAATCATAGGAGCGATCTATGGCTGTGTATTTGGAATGCATGAAATATATGTAATATCATAGCCATTCTAGGGCTAATTAGTTACATGCAAGGTGATGGTCCCTGTGTAGTATGTCTCCTTTCCCACATAAGAGGTAGTCAGGTACTGCAACCTGACAAAATGAACATCATTTGTATTTTGTTTCAATGGAGTGTTTGAGTGTCACATTTGTCAAGATAATGTCTTGAGGAGTGTGATACAACTTACAATTGACAGCTACATGGTTTACATATCATGCCACTGAGATGGATTTATGTATTGTCAGAATGTCACACAATGTACATTTGTCTTTACTTTGCTAGTGTCAAAAGGACTAGGTCTATATAGTCAAAAAAGTTAATCTGCACTGTACAAATGGATACAATGACAACGACAACTTTGTAATATAATAGTAGTTCCGTAGTACAGGATACTGTATAGAGTCCTTGTGCACTAATTACATTCTTAGGAATATCTATCCTGAGACAATACATCAAAGGCAAAGCCTTAATGTTTGTCAGTTCTAAAGACTTTACATGTGACATTACTTTATGGACCACCAGAAGGTGAGGACAGAAGAAGCCCACCTTTTATCTGCAAATCTTTGCAAAGATTTCTGAAATCAGTAATCCTAAGAGCCAAACATAACCAATTTAGCTTTAAACATGGAGATTCCCCTTTAACATTTAGTTGAATTGAAGAAAAGACTATGTTTGTCTGAGAGACTGCCTTTGAATTCATTTTCTTAACACAGTTTGCCACAAGGAAAAGCAGACATTTCACAACCCCAGGGAAAGAATAAAACTTCCTGCAAAAACTAGTAAAACAAATGTCTACAACTCTATCCTATAGTCAGCCTGGTCTAACATGCAAAACTTTTTGCTTTTCTTAAAATGATCAGAAATCACATTTATTTTCTAAATGTACCCGGTTCAACAGCACCCCACTCAACAGTATTTATAAACTATATATTGTGTATTAACACACCAATAAAAGGTCATTTTCTTCCACTATGTATTTAACCTATAGAGGGTATGCGCATGCATAAAGTAAATGGGAAATCGAGTGGCAAAGTGACTTGGCAAAGTGAGTTTAATGTCGTTTAACGTCATTTAATCAGATAGGACTTTTCTGTTTGGATGTATGGGCTGTCTAGGCCAGAAAAGTAGTTTTTTGCCACTCAGTAGTAGGCATTCCCGCATAACTTCCGGGTATGATGATGATGTCACGTGCATACCTTCTATTGCAGTGGTTTTCAACCAGCCCCCGAACTCACAGCGGTCAACCTAATAACAAAAGCCGCCCTATTATCAGTCGTGTTCCTGTGAGTTCGGGCCTCCTACCCCCGCTTTCGTTACGATCAACTAATACACCTCGTCTGAAAAAACTTCTTACCCGTCACCCTAGCCTTAGTGATCTGGCCCAGGGACCACCAGTGGTCCTTGAGGGGGTTCCAGGTGGTCCCCAGCTAAATGATGGAGAGTTGGTAACCAAATGGACCCTTATAGATCTTTAACTCTTGAGAGCATGAAATGATTTCATGGTAGTTTCATTTTACACTCTCAAGAGTTAAATTATTGTTAAACATCTGCATTACTTAATTTAAAAGAAGTCGACACAATTAGAGAATGTAGAAGAATTGTTATTTTGATCAACGTTTGCCTTTGCCTGCCATTTCTCCTAATGGTACAAACAAACAAACAAAATATTCTTTAGTTTTGGGTCTGAGAGGCTAAATCTCATCAAATGGTGGTCCGTGGCTCAAATGCAGAATAAATAATGGGCCTTGCCGCCTTGATATGAAAAAGGTTGAAAACCACTGCTGACTGCTCTATTGAATACTTGATTTCTAATGGGAGATAATGATAAGATAATGAAACAGATCTATCAACATCTATTATCCGTGTCCGTCCTAGTGTACTTTGTATTCATCATCATTCTGCTGTGAATAGGCTACTACTACCCTAAACATTCTGGATCTTGCAGTAATAGGTCGACCCCTCGCAGTTTTTAAAGGGATGCATAATTTCAACAATCAACACCTTGACGTGTGACGGTGTGAGTGCATGTGATACCCTGCTAGACCAAAGCAATGCCCAGTACAGTAACATGACACAAGACACGTACAAGACACAAGCCGACCGTACATTAATAGACAGCTGATATGATTCAGTCAGTGGTGTTGTCTGTCTGGACTCTGAAGCGAGCGGCGGCGGCAACACGTTTTGGTTGTTTTTTTTTAGGATACCGACCGGGGGTTGACTAAGGTAACGGTCCACGTGATTCAATGTAGTTGAACGGGGACGACGGGAACCTGCAGACGGACGGAGCCTAAAAGTTGCATGTTCCAGTTCGTGTTTTGAGTTTGATCTGCAATACAAGGCAGAATGTCGACATCAAAGTTGATGCTGCTTTGGTTTGGTTGTGTGTGCTGTCTGTGCATCAGACAGTGAGTGTCGTTTAGAATGTTGTGAGTCAGTCGAGGCCAAATCAACATTCGACAAGACGAACGGTTGATATTATTTTTGCTCAAACAACGTGTCGAATACATGCTGTATCTTTACGGATACATTAACCTTTATATGGGATAGTAGATGTACTTGTTGGTTGCTCTTCGCCTGCCTCTGCCTTCCCCCAAAGCTCCACAATGTCACAGCTCACTGCAGTCTAAAGCGAGGGGCGACAACATCCACCCTAAAAATGCATCAACTTTCCCCTTGTCCCTGGATTCGACTAGACCAGACCCTCATTCAGCATAACCCGCTTCTTGAACTTGGACAGCTCGTGGAAGAGGTTCACACTTAACGTGCTTTTTTTCAAGAACATTCCAGGCTATATGGGAGAACAGAATCGGTCCTGTCGCTCATATAAGAACCACCACCACCACCATTATTTATGACAGACGAGCAAGAGGAGCGTCCGCGAACGGTGTCCGACTCCCCGGGTACATGAACAGCGTGCATCGCGGCGAGCACACGGCAGCCCCCATATAATGCACTTTTGCGTCCAAATAAAAGATCCCCGGTCCGGTGTGCAAACTGCAGGGCCCGGCGCCGCCATACACCACCACAGGCACACAGAACAACACGTATAGCATGCCCCCAGCCAGCACCAAGCGAGCGGAAAAGAGACACGCGCATACTGAAGAGAGAGAACAATACGGAATCGTGACGGTAAAGCACCAACGGATACATGGAGCCAGAGACACGCCGAGAAGCCTTTTTGAGTTAAACGAACTAACCTGTTTGGTGTACGGGTACAGTCCACTGGATACTGGGGTTGAATCCGACGAGTTAAATCCACTACCAGTAAAACAAAGAGGCGAAAATATACGGGTGATGCCGAAACAGGCCGAAACAACACTCTGGGAGCCGTGCTGGGCATGCGCAGAGTCTACGAGGAAAGATGGGGGGGCAGGGGGAGGGAGGGAGGTAGGGGGGGGGGTGAATGACGGCAACTCATTTAGCAAGAGTGTCTCTCATTCATTCATTTTGGTCGAAAAAGAATGTTCCAAATAAATGAATGTGACACTGAGTGAGTAGATACAATTTTGCAAATGATTTGCATATCTCCAGCCACACACCCACTTGCCTACATTAATGACCCCTTTGTTTTAGGAGATGTGTGTAGGAAAACAAGATAGATCAAAGTGTCATTTGAATTGTTAGACATGTATTGTTAGACATGTATTGATTGATTGATTGATTGAAAGATGTATTAACAGATTGGGGAACTACAGTACATTTCAAGCACAACTCAATACAAAACTGTTAACTGAGCCTTGTTTTAAGGGCCTTTGAGGTGCTGTGGTACCAAGAGGTGCATGCATAGTCGAAGAAACCTTGTACGAGGGCTCATGTAAGGGTCTTCAGGGTGTTTTTGTTGACCAGTGAAGAGACCCTGTATAGGAATCTTGTTCTTTGGTTGACTTTTTTGATTACCCCCAGTTCAAATATGATTATTTTATCCTTGAAAGGTTTTGGAACCCTTGCTATAAACCAATGCCAGTGGTTCTCAAAGCGGGGTCCAGGGGGGGTCCTTGAAAGTAAAAAGTGTGAAAATCACTGCTCTAAAGTCTGTTGAGATGGTAATGTAGGCTACCTCAGTAGGAGCCCCAACCAACCTTGGCACTCATCCAATGAAACTCATTCACCAATACCTTCGTAATTTTTCTTCTTAAATGAAGTTCTAAAGTTAATTCCTTAGAAAAGTCGAGTCAGATTCCTGAAATTCTTAGAAGGCAGAATTGTTCGTAATTATGTTCTTATGATGATAAATCCCAATCCTCGTAACTTGAAGGGGCGTGCCAGTTATGCTATTATCATAGGCAGACACCCCACCTATCCCATTTAGCATCGAAATTAACATAGTGAGCCGCCCCACCAACCCCCATGTAAGGGTATGGTCCTGCCTGCAGTCACACCTTTTGTGTGATTTAAATCACAGGAAATCGCATCACTGATCACACAGTGGGTCCAGGCATTTATACTACATGACTGGAAAACCGGCCAATCTCTTTGATGGCACTGCCCACCAGCTGCTCAAAGCCCCGGAAGATATCAAAGGAACGGCTGAAGTGCTCCAGTGCCTGGGCTCGCGTTTTGCTTGCAAAAATAATCCACTTTGTGCTTGCACCCAAAAAAAGCTGAGAAAATGGAGCAGGTTTGGAGGAGTAGCCTACATCACTAGGACCCAGGAGAGGATGTTCTTCCGGAATGAGTAGCTGAAGAAATTCAACCTACAACAGAAAATGATGCTTCTACATGTATGGATGGAGTAGTGCATCCTCACCACATCATCACCTATGGTTTGCTGTCTCCACTGCCAAGGACAAGTTTGTAGGTTGCGAAAACTTGTGTCCTGCCATCTCTCCATGATCTGTACTACAGGATCATCAAGGAATCACTGTTGACTCTTCTCATTCGAGCCACCACAGACTTCCATCCACAAGAGGTGCCCAGTCAATCAAAACTAAAACACCAACAGTTTTTCCCCCATGACAGTAGGGCACACAAACAAGCCTCCCCATGTTGTGTTGCTGTCTGCAACATACACCACCATGTCAAATTCTTTACCTTAATAATTTTACCTGGAGTTTTACCTGGAGTGACCACAACAGAGTAGTGCTGCTAAGCTGAGGTGAAAAGGGTGGAAGCATTCTTTGTTGACTTCAAGATAATGTAATTGTGACGAATACCAAACAACTCGCCCCGGGCGTACAGCCGGCGGAACTGCACAGCCTGGTATTCCTAAAGTAACCTAAGTAAATTATGCTTAAACGGTTAAACCTAACCTTATTCCTAACCTTAACCTCAGTAAAACTATGCCTAAACCTAACCATATACCTAAATTTAACCCCAGTTAAACTATGCCTAAACCCTAAACTTTTTTTATAACCTTATTCTCAATAAAACAAAATAAAGAATACCCCAACCACGGCACCGAGCGGCTAGCATGAGGTCGACACTGACCTCATCTAACCCTGGATAACATACATGGAGAAGACTGGATCATCACTTAGACCTGCGTATATGGAGCCGGCCAGCAACTCTACATCTGACCTCAAACCCTTAGATCTCCGTATATGGAGCTGACCTGTTCTGACATTCCATATGTTGATCCTTCTCCAACTGGCCACCAGTCCTTCCTGTTCTGACATTCCATATGTCGATCTGACCTCAGGGTGGGGCGAGAAGCCTGTGGGGCGAGAAGCGGCCTTGCCCGCATCCGCCTGGGTGACGGCAGACTGCTGGGCGAGCGCTGGCGCTTTGGTATGGGGGGTCGTCAGAAAAACATATGGAATGAATTCTGTACTATAGACGGATTCAGAAACGGGTCTCATGGTCGCAGCTTACGTATTTCCTGTAGGCGGACTCGACGTAGCTGCGGGTTTAAACCCTCACCAGGCGCACCTCTTCTATAGTGAACGGCAGAGTGACTGATGTTAGTCTGCCTCAAACGTTACTCTTTTACCTGCTTTTTACTAACGCTAACATTACAAAGATGCCCAGAACATCGAGATGAACCTGTGTAGTTTATGGTTGAGACGAAGCAGTGAAAGGTCCTGAAAGATACATAACGTCAGTCTTACCCAATACCCAATCTTTCTGTTTTATGAACACAAGGCTGCCGTACTTTATCTCATACTTTAAATGCTTAGTTTAAATGCTATGGAATTTCCTCTTTCTACCCTATATCTTTGTATTTTCTTTCCACTTCACTTAATTGTTCAAATCAAACCACAGAGATTATTTTTGTGTCAACATTGAACAACAGAGGGCCTCTTTCTGTAGACCTAACCCTACACACTTTGAGTCAAGTCAAGAGCAAATCATTGTGCAGGAACTATTTATATGTAGTAGAAATTCCTAATACATACTGTAAATGCATACATTTAGTATTGTGTCTGTCGGGGCACTATGCCTAACTATTAACTATGTACTGTATGTACGCACGCACGCACGCACGCACGCACGCACGCACGCACGCACGCACGCACGCACGCACGCACGCACGCACGCACGCACGCACACACACACACACACACACACACACACACACACACACACACACACACACACACACACACACACACACACACACACACACAAATTACAATGGCACTCACACAAAGTGAAAATCAAACAGACAGCCCTTGGTAAGGGCCACAGGTGTTGGACAAGCCCTGAAAAATAACAATTTGGGCATCAGGGGAAAAAGGGCAGGTGTCATGTCAGGGCCCCCAAAGGACTTCCCCTCCTCCTCCTCCCCCCTTAGGAATGTGCCAGTCCTTTAACTCCATCGCAGTGTTGCCATGTCGGCTTATTATAAGCGACTTTGGGCTTGTTTTTCTGTAAAGTTGCTTGTAAATATTGGTAGTTGCAGGTTGCGGCTTTTTGGCGCTTGTTTCTAAAGTAGTCCACTTGCCAGAACGTGAACCCAGGCATGTTGAGTACACGTACATCCAGGGCCGGCCGGCCCTCCCATCAGGCAGAACAGGTAGTTGCCTAGGGCATCATGAGGGGAGGGGGGGCATCCACCAAGCAAAAAAAAAACACAGTGCTTTAGAACACAAGGGGGCCATGGTCATTTTTCAAGGGGGCATCACGAAAAATCCTGCCTAGGGCACCAAATTGCTCAGGTACATCAAAGGGAAAGATTATCTAAATTTCATCATGCTTTAAGTACCATGTGACATGTCAAACTAGGGGGTTTTCATGATGCTGAATCCATTCCAAGCATTAGTTTTGCACAAAAAACAGTCCTTGGGCTAAAACGGCCATAGCCGTCATCACCAATGTGACGATCAGCACATTTAGGAAAGTGGCTATGGAGTGTTTTTTGAGGGGCCCCTATATACAGGTTTAATGTTCTTTAGTTCAATGTTTGTTTTGTAAATGCCATTGACAATGAAGGGAAATGTACGTCATAATGTGCCTCATTACGTCATATTGTTTCTGTATTGTTAATGGCATTTAATGTTTGTGTTTGCACTGTTTGTTTTTACATCACCATTACATCACCTAATCAACATGAGTTAGACTTTAATATATTAGCGCCCCTCAGTTCACACGGGTGTGATTTTTTGCAATACTAATGCTTGGAATGGATTCATGAAAACCCCCTAGTTTGACATGTCACATGCCACATAAAGCATGATGACATTTTGAATAGTTTGGCTTCTATAGGTTGTTAATGGTAGGCTATGGTCACATATGCCAATTATGAAAATTGCTCTCAACATATGCAAGTTAGCATCCGGCAGTTTCTAAATGCTGGGGACCCATATCATTTCTAACATAAAACCTTGGTGTAGCTCACATTAATGTATTTGTCCAAAATGGTAAATGGTAAATGGTGCATTTATATAGCGCCTT
The DNA here is from genome assembly GCF_951216825.1 of Electrona antarctica. Classification (NCBI taxonomy): domain Eukaryota; kingdom Metazoa; phylum Chordata; class Actinopteri; order Myctophiformes; family Myctophidae; genus Electrona; species Electrona antarctica. Next base: position 31,111,210 of record NC_136806.1, read on the forward strand.
TATCCAAGGCGCTTCATACACCGATGGTGGCGGAAGCCATGCAATTATGAAAATTGCTCTCAACATATGCAAGTTAGCATCCGGCAGTTTCTAAATGCTGGGGACCCATATCATTTCTAACATAAAACCTTGGTGTAGCTCACATTAATGTATTTGTCCAAAATGGTAAATGGTAAATGGTGCATTTATATAGCGCCTTTATCCAAGGCGCTTTACATAGATTGTGCATTACATTCACCCATTCACACACACATTCATACACCGATGGTGGCGGAAGCCATGCAAGGTACCAACCAGCACATCGGGAGCAATTTGGGGTTCAGTGTCTTGCCCAAGGACACTTCGACATGTAGCCAGGAGGAGCCGGGATTCGAACCGCCGACCCATGGATCATTGGACGACCTGCTCTACCTCTTGAGCCAGTCGCCCCAAGGACCCTACTACATCTTAAGATATTTTGTGCCAGTGTCCTTAAAATGTTTCAAAAATATTCCACATTTGTCACTTTTTTGTTGAAAATATCAGATCTACAAGCCTAGTGCAGTTGCTTCTTTGCTTGTTTTCATAGACCTGGTTGCTTATTTCTCCCACAAAATATGGCAACACTGCTCCATCCATACTGAACACAACAGGCGCTAAGACAAGTGTGCTGTTCACGTTGTACACTGGTTGTACCAGAGTAATCTGAGTGGCGACACTAGCGTTGACTCCCATTGTAACAATGGAATGCGGAAGTGCTCATTCTATGCGGCGAGATCAAAGCGTGTCGCCACTCTCTTAATAGATTACTCTGGGTTGTACTACAGTATGCTGTCTACTAGCCTGCTTATGATTTTCTATGAATCAGGAGGTGTGTTTTTGCTTCCTTCGACCTCAAACCGGCCGGGTGTGTTTAACCTACACACATTCTTTCTTGGGATGACAACACATATTAAGCAACAGCAACGCACAAGAAACAGTTCAAGTGGATATTATTTTCTTCATACAGCACTGATGATCCGTCAGCATTTACAACCATTACAATGTTTCGATAGATAGCTATACGAGACTAATAAGTGTGCCTTTACATAATCGGAATTACTCATGGACCAGGAGGACTATGGAGAAGGAGAGCACTCAGCCGAGGATAGCAGCAACGACTCGGTGATACAAGGAAATCCAAACAACAACGAGCTACAAAAACTTCTGGTGTTCAAAGTATACAAGAGGAGATGGTTCGTTCTGTTCGTGCTGTGTCTGCTAAACTGTTCCAACGCAGCGGTGAGTGAGTCAGTGGACCGTCATTGTGTCGTCCACAGTAACAGTCTTTGTATTGAGTTGTGCTTTCATGTGAAATGTACCCATTCTGCAAACTGTTAATAAATCAATCAATCAATCAATCAAACTCTATACAGTCAACGGTGTCGGTGTCAGTCTGTGTCGGGCAATCCCAGACATATTTCGTGTAACTCTCCTTGTACCGTGTGACTCGTTTCGGGTGTCATTTCTGAGTTCTGATTTAAATCCACGAACTTTGCTAGTTTGTTAAATTACCATGTAGTTAAATGAAATGCAGTGCACGAGCCAGTCAGGCAAATGATGATGCCGAACCGGGGTGAGAGACAAAAGTGGATGCCTTCAATAGAACGAATTGTTGATCTAAATCTAAATAATCTAATAAGGTTAGAGTCGACAAACAGGGCACCTAATCTTTAATCGAGTTTAATGTTGAATGTATTATCTTATGTACACATCAAGTAGCCTATAAGGTTGATTATTCTTACAAGTATGCCAGGCGTCATGTGTTTTAAATTATGTGATGGAATCTGGTTATGTTGTATTTCTGACCTCTGGTCATATCTTATCTAAATCTAGCATATGACCAATGAACTGTACTTTGGCATAATAATAATAATAATAATTAATAATAATAATAATAATAATAATAATATTGTGAGGTTTGATTCGCATAATTTGTCAGGGTTAATTTATCATGAAACAAAATAATGTAATGTAATACAGGAGTCGGGACGGACAGGTAGTTGGTGCCATGATGTGGTTGGTACACCTTTTTGTGTGTCACAGAACATGATATCACTCCCTGGGGCTATTGCCATTGTATAGCCAAGTGTGCCTGAGGGCAAATGCAGCCAAACAAACTCAGCCCCTCCCTAACCCCAGTTACCCCACCAATGAGTCCCTGGGGACCTGCTGTCACCAAGGTAACCATTATTTCTGTGTGTGCTGCAAAAGACACTCAGCTGGTGTAAAATCATCTGCCTGAATGTCTACTTATGAGCTTTATAAATAAAATATTCTTGAAATGTCCTTTTTTTTGTTGGGTGACAAACAGTGCTTGACAGATACAGTATCTTTGTGATATCTACAACAAATCAAAACAAGTGTTAGACCAAATAAACTACTGGGTCTGGTACACAAGATTGCGACCCTATTTTTAATTAAAAAAGTCATTGATTCTCAAAAAGGGTTGTATGGAATAAAAATGGACAAAGTGTATAAATGTGCACACCTATAATGGCATGCAGGACTCACTTATGCGAGAACAGTGGTGACCATTGTGTATACACATCAGCTGACGTGCCCTGCTTCAACTTGGCCGCATAAATTAGATTTTCTTGAATGCCAACAAAAGAGTGAAGTGTATCAGGGGACTTTTTTTTGTTGTCCCAGTGCTTTGTTAAACATAATACTTCCATTTGATTGGTTCCACCTCTCCTTAAAATAAGAACCCTGTGTGTTGCCTTTGCACTTCAGAGTTATACTAAATTAGTAAAGGAAAATACACATTTCTTCAGCTTAGTGTTTTTATTGCTTTAACCTTGTGTGATTTTATGGACATTACACGTTAGTTGTATTTTAGAAACACTTAACCACAGAACCCTAGCATCCATATTCTGGGCACGGCATGTCATAATAGGCGAACATTCGGCAAAAGCAGGCGTATACGCAGAATACAGATTACTTCTGATCAATAAAGTATATGAAGTCTTAGTCTGATATAGTTGATTTCAAATATGAACTCGAAACAAAAAAGCATTTCTGAGTTCTGTTTCTGTTGTCTGTTGTATTCATAGTGCCATTAGGGCCTATTCATAGTTACCGTACGTAAGGCTGGATCACAGGGACATAATAAGAGTATAATTACATCCTATTGCTTCATCATATTGTCCTTTTCTTTGGTGTATATTTATGATTTGACTCTTCATAGATCTCTTTCCCCGCCAAACAGCTGATGTAACTGGCTGCCCTTTGTACCCTGTAAGGTTGTTGTTGTGTATGTATGTGAAGATGGTTCACGACTCACGTCAGGTCATGAGACAGAACAGCATGGATCATTGTACCCCTGTCTTACACGGTCATCACATGACCACAATCACCACATGCATACATGTCATCCTTTTTTTCTTACCTATTAGACGCTATCTAGAGCCTAGACATGGTCTTTGGACTTCAAAGTCATTAGAGATTTATTTGATAAAGAAATCAATAGTGTGGACTCAGGTCAGATGACTAGTTCAATCCCAAATGTTTAATAGTGAATTCACAAATGTATTGTACGGCAATTAAAGATATTTATGGGGGGGCAATATCTCACAACGGGTAAGGACTAGTACAGATAAACTGGAGAATGATCCAGTTTACAAAGTTTTGGGATAATGTCTAACATTTGCACCTAGCCTATTATTTACATTTTAAGCATTCCACATTTCAGCCTTTTAAATTAGTGTTGTCTTCTGTGTTCCTCTCCCCGACTGTAAGGCCTGTTCGTTTTTTTGTGACATCGTTATTTTTTATCTCTACTCTACTATCTTGTAGGCTTACATATATTATGTATGCCTGAATCTTATTTGTACATCCCCCTGATAAATACGGATGTCAAACAGTTCCCCCCTCAGAGCCTCAACTGACTGCTGAGTGTGACTGACTCGTAGGCCTGTCTGTCCCCAACTAAATCAGTGACAATGACACCACAATCAAAAATACACCACCCTTATTTTTCTCTTTCCCCCTCAGCTATGGCTGACCTTTGCTCCAGTAGCAGACCAGTCTGCCCAGTACCTGAAGGCATCTCTAAACCAAATAAACTGGCTTTCTCTGGTTTACATGGTAGTGGCTATACCACTCAGCTTTGGAACCACCTGGATGCTGGACACTGTTGGGCTACGGTTCACGGTAAGAATGGAAAGAAATTCAAAGAATAGAAATTTCAACTTCCGTAAAGTTGTGGGGTTTCACAACATTAATAGCATTTAGGATTCTGAAGCTTAATTTACTTCATATAGAATCCATAGATGCCTTTTAATAGGTTTACATTGGTAGTTCCAGTGTTCTCAGTGGTTTCTTTATTATCATGCTCCGGTATTATACTACTGGAGCCAAGGAATCTGACCAAAGGAAGGGACGTGACTGGACGATGGGATGCGTCATGGCGCCATGACGCTCATCGGTGGCACTTTGTGCTCTTTAGATACTTCCTATAAAATGGCACAGTGCACACATCGAAAAGCAACACAGCAGACAATAATGTGTTCCGTCTTCTTTTATATTCCAGAAGCGATTATTTTACAATGGTCTCAATCATTCAGAAATATTTGTTCATATGCTTGTCTATTCGGCTCCATTGACTCCAATGTATTCCACCAGAGTTTCGGCTGCAGTTTGCCACCCAGTGTGACGAATCTGCCGGTTGGAAATATTATGCAGGGTAGAGAAAATGACGTCGGCGACCTTTCCTTTCGTCAGATTCATTGACCGGAGCCAGGCAATGAAGCAAAGCAGAAAATAATATTGAGATTGGAAAAATTATGAAACAGGACTGGAGGTTAATATGAAAGCATGAGTATAATCAGACTCTGTTTATTTACCATGTGCAGAAAATGCACACATTTGTTTACTGGAGAGAGAACAGTAGTTGAGAAAAAGGCAGATGGAAACATCTGACAGAGGCCTTTCAGTCACACAACTCTTTTTTTATAAAAAATGAAAAAAAAGTGAGAAAAAAAAGTTCCACATGCAAACAATAAAGCCTTTTGGTAATTGATTATCCAACATTTGTTACATTTTAAGTATAAACCAGGCTATGAAGCCTGCAGTGGCATAATGGTTAATACAGATTTATGCCGGTTGCACACTGTCACTGGTGCATTTTTTCGTTGCGTTTTGCTGATCCAAAAGTAGTAGTATAAAGTGAGGTCAATTTAGTTTTTACGTCCCCCGAAATTCACTCTGATATTTATATTTAGCTGAAAAAACGCACCAGTGTGCTTTATTGTTGAGTAATGTCTTCCTACTTGCAAACCAATCCAGCATCACTGAGCAACAGTGAACACCACATGTTTCTGCGAAATGTGTCCCCGTCTGTCCCCTCATTTCAATCCTCCAGCTGATCCTGGGAGCCTGGCTGAACATGCTGGGTGCAGTGCTGCGTTTCCTTGGTGTAGTAAAGAGTATAGGTGATCAGGACCCCTATGTCATGGTGATGTCCGGCCAGACTCTGTGTGCCCTGGCCCAGCCCCTGATCGTCTTCACCCCCACCAAACTGGCAGCACTCTGGTTCCCTGAGCATCAGCGTGCTACGGCCAACACCATCGCCTCAATGTGTGAGTGTTTTGTAAGGGATTCGTTGAATGAGCTTTTTTGGGGGTGCTTTGTCTGCATTTTATTTGATAGTGTACAGTAAGCTGACAGGAAATGGGGAGAGATGGGTAGTGAGTGACACACAGCAAAGGTCGTCGGGATCAGGAATCGAACCTGCGACATGCTGTCAGGCTTAGCAGCCTAGGTGCCTGGACGTCTACGCCAGCCGTCCGGGCCATAAGCATTTTTAACGCCATTAACAGACACCTACTACATGCCACTCTAGTAGATAATCCCCATGTCCATGGCGCTTGGGTGGGGCAGTGATGAAGTGCCTTGCCTACCACAGCGGAGGATGGGGCCGGGGGTTCAAATCCACCACAGTGCATCCGGCTTTGTCGAGCGTCTACTGTATGTGAAGTTTTGTGAGCACAATTGGTTCGGGGGAGGGTGATATTTGTCATTGCACATAGTGATGGACGGGACGAGTAGGATGGAGGCTCTACGTCCTCCCGGTGGGGGCTTCTCACTGGCAGGTGAGCCAGTAGGACACAACAGCAGTGACAACACACACGTGTTTGTGTGTGGGGAGGAATTAATTGGCATTAATTTAATTTGACTAAATTAGGGAGAAATGGGCTAAAAGTAAAATGTAAAAAGAAAATCGAAGAAAATAAATAATCATGTCCTCATTAGCTGACTGTAGCTAGGCCAGTGGTTCTCAAACCTTTTAATGTCAAGGACCCCCATAACTCCAAGGATGTACACAGTGGAACCAAATGGACCCGTATCTGGTTCCATTTGTACACTCTCAGAGTTACAGACCTGGAAGGATCCATCCCAAGAAACCCTGGGATGGAGAAATGTGTGTATTGGGTCTCCCACAAAAAAAGGTATCACTGTAGTATCCAGAAGAATTTAGTAGGCTATTTATCACGCTATTTATCACACAAGACTTTGCTGTGGATTTTGCTGAAAATAATTAGATGATTTATTTGTGATTTAGAGCCAGCCTTCAAGAGAAGAAGTGATACCGGTAAAAGTGGGAACTTGGAAGAGGAAGTATGAGCAGATTGCATGGGCTCTAAACATAGGAATGAAAGTACATATAGATAATATTACTGACCAAATCTCTCATTTGCAACTTCTCGTTTCTCGTTTCTTCCTCAGCCAATCCCCTGGGCCTCCTGTTTGCTAACATCTTCTCCCCTATGGTTGTTGGGACATACAACAGTATTCCTCTGCTGGTGAGTCAGACTGAAAGCTGGGTCCATAATGGCTTCTGCATTGTGAACTTTACTGACCCTTTGATATAGCCTCCCAATGCCCAGGCCCAATAAATATACTTTGTGATCAGAGGTTTACAGGTATAAGAAGTTGGTGAAATAATTTTGTGTGTGATAAATTGTGTTCAATAATGTAAGGATCCTGACTATAATGATGCCATATAAACACATTGAAATGATTATAAGTTCACAATATGTTAGAGAGAGAGCAAGTGTGTTTTACCGCACCGGCACAACTGCTGATAGTAGCCGTGGCAGTGTTTGCGCATTAGTCCGACACCCAACCCCAAACCTTAAAGGTATATTCAGTGATTTCACTTAATTCAAATATATATATATATTTTTTTTTATAATCCTCCCTACCATTGAGTGCTGACCATATAAGGAGTTCCTCCCTGTCCCCAGTTAACCCCTGGAGTCAAAAAACCTTAGGTTTCGTTTTTGGCTAGGGTTAGCCAGCCTTCATCCAATCAGGATGAGAGGGGCCTTCCTCCAATCATGATCGAGTGTGGGCGGGCCTTGGTGCACGTGCTGTTGGCCTGTTGCGTGTCCCCCCACTGTAGAGTGTGTGCATGTGTACATCTTGTTACCGGGGTTTTTTTCAAATGCTCCTTTAACCTAACTCTAACCTCAAAGAGAAGCCACAGGGGATTTTTAGCTGGAAGCGCATGTCAGGAGCCATGGTGAGTTTTAACCAGCCATGCATGTGTCTTACCGACAACGCATGTCGGGAGGCACGGTACACTGCCGCGGCTGTTATCGGCAGTGGAGTGTCATAATCCCCCCACCTTCCCCGGCAGGTGCCGCCTCTACTCCCGGGCCGCGTCTGATCGTTGGTGCCAGAGAATGCACTCGCTCCTTCTGATATGTTAAGCATAATAACACACAAAAGTCAGTTTGTTCTCAACTGGATTTAAAATGCCAGCACATGTCCAAAAGGTCAGGGATTTTGTACAGTTTCAAAAAAGCGAGAGTGCATACCTCCACCAATGCCATGCAATTGCCTAAATGTGCCAATTACATATTGTATGTCCAAGCCTTATATATCCAAAACCGAATATGAAAGTGTTTGGGTCGACTTTAGTTAGGTTTGGCAAGCAAACACATAATGTCTTTTCATGGGCCAGCGCAGTACGATTGAGGCTAAACAATCAGGTGTGAATAAGGTACACAGACTACACACCCTCCTTAAATAATCTTATCAATGTAACCCATAACTGCTCTATTAGACCTTTCTCAGAGGCCATCAGTAGAAGACTGGCTACTCCCATGGTTGTGCATGTTTGTCTAACTGTATGGATGTATAACACTATTGTAAAAAGCTCATGTGTGGTTCAAGGTTGTACTTGTACTTTATTGTTACATCTTGTGTACAGGTACATGAGAGTAAAACACATTTTGGTTTGGCTTCCTTCAGACAATGCAGCAGCATAGTGTGTGTGTGTGTGTGTGTGTGTGTGTGTGTGTGTGTGTGTGTGTGTGTGTGTGTGTGTGTGTGTGTGTGTGTGTGTGTGTGTGTGTGTGTGTGTGTGTGTGTGTGTGTGTGTGTGTGTGTGTGTGTGTGTGTGTGTGTGTGTGTGTGTGTGTGTGTGTGTGTGTGTGTGTGTGTGTGTGTGTGTGTGTGTGCACACAGTCATACACACATATACACAAGGTTTTCATCGCACAGCTGGTCAAAAAAGCATCCGGCACCTGCTCTCCTGTCTCTACTCCTCCTGCTGAAATGAGGCTCTGATATATTGTATATACTTGGTATATTATATACCAAGAACTGCTACAGTGCATGTATTCTATGCGCAATAAACTTTTTATGTCCAATAAAAAGTGTAATAAAAGGGAGAATGCTCAACAATACATCACCAAACAAAAGTGTGATGCTCAACGAAACATCATCAGGATAAGATAATTACTCAATTGGGTCCATAATCCAACAGCCTAGACTAGTCAGTCAGGCATATAACTACACAACCCATACCTGACATCCAAATGAAGATGCGTTGTCTTTTTGAGCGGCACACCATCTCCAAAGAAGTGTCTGTCTGTCTGTCTGTCTGTCTCTCTGTCTCTGTTTCTCTCTCTGTCTCTCTCTCTCTCACAATGTATGTCTGTTTGAGTATGGACAGCTGCAATACCACTGGGTGACCTACCTTCGCTGTTGAGCTTCACTTTATGATGTATTTTACCACAAGTGCTAATATAATAATATCCATTCATCACTATATTACTGTGTCCCCTCAGATGTTTATCTATGCAGTCCCAGCTGCCATCGCCTGTGTACTCGCAACAGTGGGGCTACATAGCAGTGCCCCGCCAACACCACCGTCTGCCAGTGCTGACTCCTCCAACTCTGAACCCTTCATACAGGGAATCAAACTGGTACGGACACAGACTGACTGAAAGTCTAACAAGCCAACAGGCTGTTTCACTGACTGGGAGACTGAGAGAAATACAGTAATATAATATTTAACTTGACAGACGTTTAGACAGGCTTACTGACAGACGGACACCAATAGTCTTACGGCTTATCACCGCTGATCATTTTTACAAAGCATACTGTGGTTTGTTTGATATTCGAGGAAGGTATGAAAATCAACTTGCAGATTTTAAATGTTCTTGAGATTGGTTATTATCTACAACGTTCTAATTATTTAGTTTGGTCACAGTCAGGATGTCATTGCGTTGTAAGGCATTTTCAAATGCGGATTGGTTAAGAAAGTGTGCTTGAAAATAGTCTTTAGAAATTGGTTTCTGAACATTTTAAATGTGCAATTTAGTTGGATAAGCCAATTTACAGTACTAACTCAGGTAAAGTTGGTTAATGTTTTAATGAAATTGAATTGAATTGTAAACAAACGTGAAATCTAAAAATAAGACGGTAACAAGAACATGGTCTGTGTTTATGTTTGATACGAAGCTGTGATAAAACAATGATATGTATTGATGCTGTTATAATTCGTTAACGACTGAAGACCCCCGAGAGTCTAAATCGTTATTTTTTACCATTTATATCAAATCTCTTTGCTGATAATAGCAGATATACAAGCTACAGAGCTTGTGGATCTGTTGTTGTTATTATTATTTTTTAAAAGATTTGTTTTGGGGCTTTTCATGCCTTTATTGATAGGGAACAGTAGTCAGGCAGGAAAGGGGGAGAGATGACACGCGGCAAAGGCCGTCGGGCTCGGGAGTCGAACCCGTGGCACGCCGTCCGGCTGGCTTGGCAGCCTAGGTGCCCAGACGGTTGAGCTAACCGTCCAGGCCGTAGATATGTTATTTTCAGGGCGACCTGAAAGTCGCCGTGTTTGATTCTCGGCTGGCTAGACAATTTTGTTGCATGTCACTCCCCTACTCTGTCTCCTGTGTCTCTCCACTGTACTATCGACTAAAAGCTTAGAAAATGAGAAAATAACTTTATTTTTGAAAGATGTGGAATGTTGACTAATTCTGACATGCCCAGAATAGGGCTGCTAGGGTTTATGTGGTTAATCTGATAAACAGATTAACCAAATAAACAGAAAGACTGGCACAATGCAGACAGATGAGCTCACTGGCTGATTCACAGATGGACACCACAGGCAGACCCAAGTGGCTGACAGCAATACACATCTAGAAGAAAAAAGTCCTTATGCACACCTATAGAGCGTCGCAGTCCCGCCCCCTACCATGGCCCAGGAAATGAATCCCAATGCATTTTTTCCATAGACATTTCAAAAAGTATTTATTTAAAGACGGTTACGCTGCGGACAAAGCCAACTCGAGTCGTGACAACTCATGACAACACAAACAATATTTTGGACCAAACAAATAATTACAAAGAAGAAAAACAACAAAAAAAGTGTTGTAACCTGCCGTTTTTTTCTTCTTTCTAATTATTTGTTCGGCCCCAAAAATTGTGTTGTCATAATTTGTCACGACTCGAGTTGGCTTTGTCCGCTGTGTAAACGTCTTTAAATAAATACTTTCTGAAATGTCTATGAGGAAAATGAACGGAGAATCATTTCCTGGGCCATGGTAGGGGGCGGGACTGCGACGCTCTATAGCGGACCTACATACTGACCTTTTAGATTAGAATTGGTTAAAAAATAAAAATAATCTAGTTTTTATTGGTTATTGGTTGGGTCCTGCCCCCCTTCCCCAAAAGGAACAGGGTCAGGGCAAAATACAAATGGTATTTTGTTTTTGTCTGTTTTGTTTTGTTACTCCCCATGTCCCCTTTCCCCAAAAGGACCACAACGGAAACAAGCCTAACTAGGCTTTCTTGTGTCTGTATCCTTTTTAATTAATTTGCAATAAGGTTTTCAATCAATCAATCAAAACAGGTGCGTTGGATAACTGGAACTGGTGAAGTAGAAAAAAAGGGATCCCGCACACTGTCTTCAATTACAGCATTACATTTATTGAGCAACGTTTCGGTCGTTCAGACCTTCATCAGGCATGATGCCTGATGACGGTCTGAGCAATACACATCTAAAATGGAACTAGATGGCAGCTTCAATTGTCATACAACAAATTGAACACTGGTCATGCTCCTCCTGCAAACCGGTGGTGAGACAGACGGATAGAAGTAAAAAGCTGTGACCTGCAGGCCTGATAAACTTGCATTTGTGTCCCTGTAGTTACTGAAAAACAAGGCATACCTCATCCTTCTACTGTGTTTCGGATCGGGCATTGCTGTGTTTACCTGCTTCTCTACGCTGCTCGAACAGATCCTGTGTGTGAAAGGATACACCAATGTAAGTGACATTATGCACACATTTGACAATAGCAATTAACGTGATTAATTATGTATATGTATGTGTATATTTTGATATTGAATGGATAGATTGATGCTTTTCTATAAACCTGCTCTGGAGACAAGGGCAATGAATGCAGATTAGGCCCCTTGTGGGATTTGATCCTAGGTCAAGCCAAGGATAATGCTTGCTAGGCACAAAGCAAAAGCTCTTTTAATGATTTCTCCTCAGTCCTCATCCTTGGTCCTTGGGAAACTGACTTTGTTCATGCTCTGGCTGTGTTTACAGGACTTCTCTGGCCTGTGTGGAGGTCTCTTCATTGTGTTCGGCATTGTAGGAGCAGGGATCCTGGGTGTCTACGTGGATAAGACCAAACAGTTTGTGGAAGTCACCAAAATCAACATGAGCTTCACTGCTCTGGCCCTCATTGCCTTTTCTGTGGTGAGGAAATAAACGGTTAGGGTTACATTTTCACGTTATAAAGTCAGATAGATTAATTAACTCTTTTTAATATATTTTCATATATCCAAATTACCAATTGATTGATTTATTGAATAATGTACTAGTCAAAAATGTAAACGGCTTACGGCACGTAGTACAATCAGACATTAAGGCTAAAATGATAACACAAACAAGTCCTGGGGACTAGTTTCCATTGCCCAGAGGGTGGGTGGACCGACATCCAGACTTGCAAGGCTCACCGTTTCTCCGATCCGCACACAATCTTGGCACAAACACAGTTCTGAGGTCTGCTATGAGAATAGCCACCCCAGGGGCCCCAGGTTCCTCCAGGTACACTGATGCGCTAATGCGCACCACAGCAGCAGGGCTGCTCTGCTACACAAACTGGACATTCAAACTTTGACTGGTGCTGCAGATAGTGAGCACGAAAGCGTATATCTAATGTGCGGCTGAGCATAGACATGGTAACGCCCCGCCTGCCTCTGATTGGCCTACCGACACTGCCCGTCTTGACTCTTGACTGGATAGTCTGATCTCTGCTGCGAGGTGGTGGAAAATAATACGGTATCGGTATGATACGAGAACTGCCTGTAACTTTTAAGTTTTATTTTTGTAGAAGAGGCAAACTAATATTTTTTATGCCGTTTGCTTTGATTGAATGATTGAATATTTACGCCGTAATATGATTTGATTTGGGTGTGTTCTAAATAAAGTGTTTGTGTTGATTATTGTGTTATGTATCATGTGTAAACGTGAAACAGTATTGTACTGTAAAAAGGTCTCTCTTCCATTCACCTTTATCCTTTAGTTTACACGATAATCAACACTTTATTTAGAAGTACACACCCAAATCAAATCATAGTACATCGTACACGTGTGTGCGTGTGTAATCAAAGCAAACGGTATAAACAATATTAGTTTGGCTCTAATACAAATATATTATCTTGTATTATTTCCCCACCACGGAGTAACCGCGCATCTCGGAGGACAGTCGAGGCGGGCAGTGTCGGTAGGCCAATCAGAGGCAGGCAGTTACCATGTCTATGCTCGGCCGCACATTAGACATACGCCTCATGAAAGGGTGCTTTTGCCCTGATTATCTATCATGAAATCTCTCCCTTCTCTTCCTACCCACCAGGTCTCTCAGATGCAGGGACAGAAAGTAGCAGTGGCAGCCATTTGCTCCCTATTCGGCTTTTTCGGTTTCTCCATCTACCCGGTGGCCATGGAGCTGTCCGTGGAATGTTCCTACCCTGTTGGAGAAGCTACTTCTGCTGGCCTCATCTTCATATCAGGGTATTACTGTCTCCAGGAAAAGCTATAACATTCTTGTCCTACACAGAGCTTTCCTGTAATTTTCAATGGGCTGTTTGGTGGTTTTAAACTTTGTAGTTGCCTGAAGAAGGTCAGTAGACCTAAAGCTTGCAAATAAATCTATTAATTGTGCACAGATTTGAGTGTGCGGAGCTTCCCTTTATTTTTTGTAACTCCAGTACCTTTTTTTTTCAGCAGATGAGTGGTGTTTTTTTTTACATTTTTGTCAAACTTTGTAGTTTCAAAATGATATTTGCAAGGTGCATGTTAATGACTTTGACTGGTTATAACTGTCGTGTGCTCTCACTGTGTTTTTCCAGACAGATTCAGTCAGTTCTCTACATAGTGCTCCTTCAGGCGCTGTCCAAGCTGGTCAGCTCTCCTATTGCTACCTGTTCAACTGATACCCAGTCCTGGAAGGGTAGGGTGCATTCTAAGATGTAATGACATGACATACTGTAACATGAGATAGCATGACACAATGCAGTGCCTTGACTACAAACCATGCCAGCTTGGGTGGCCTTATTGGGACACCCGGGTTAGGCTGTCATTCTCATCATTTAAGGGAAGTAAGGGTATCTGATGCAGGAGGAAGGACTGGACGTGAAGTATTTAATTGACTGTTTTCTCTGTCTCTTGCAGTTTCCGTGCTGGTGATGGCAGGCCTGTTTAGTGTATCTGCCTGCGGCTGTATCATCTTCTTCGATACGAGATACAAGCGACTGGATGCTGAGGCACAAGCCACCCAGGAGACCCCGCAAATCAAAGGCACCGCCACCCAGGACCGTATCCCAGTAATCTGGAGTGTGGAGGCATACTCCCCAGAGTGCCCACCCCCAGAATGGAATGACATAAAGACAGAGTGTATAAAGTGAAATACACCACTGGCTGATGTGGTAAAGTCCTCTGCCAGGACTGAAAGGAACTATTAACTGAATTAAGATTGGATCCCGTCGGAGCCTTAACTTCCACTGTCTGCCTCTTAGCTTTCTACTGAAAAAGAAAGCTGTGTTGCCAAAGTCATTGTTTCCTTATTAAGTGGTGGGACCCAAAGGCAGAGCCGTACTTGTGGTGCAGTGTATTGTTCACATTCTTCACCCTGTCACAGTTCTCCAAGCCAGATTACTTGAACACTGACCCAATTTGCCACTGAGAGAATAACACACAACATGCCAAAGAAATGGAGATGGTTATTGGATGTTCATAAAGGGGAGAGAGCATGCCTGGCAAGGGTATAGTAAAAGTTAAACTGACTGTTAGCTTACCTCATATCAGGGAGAAGGAACAATGGAGTGCTACAACAGTACACCAGGGCTAAAGGTTTTTGTTTGTTTTCTTCATTTATAGATACATTCCTGTGTAAATACTTTTGTATAACCTTTTTTTTAAGTGCCTACCTGGCCCTTTGTTATATGGAATAACAAGTAAAAAGCAATCACTGTTTGTACCAACACAGTATTTAACCACTTAAGCCATATCTTATATTTTGTTGTACTAAGGTGTTTGGCAGCAAAGAAATATCATCTACATCAGGGGTGGGCAACTTTGACCACGGAGAGGGCCCCAATATTTCCCCACTCACTCCAGAGGGCCACATTGCATAATGCTGTCGTAGCAAAAATAGCCGATCTACAAGCTCAAAACGCATCGCAGTGCGACGCGTTTTGAGCTTGTAGATCAGATATTTTTTTGCTATTTGAATTTAAATCCTGAATTAATTTTTGCTATGTTTGGAATTGGAATCCTGAGAAGTAACCTTTTTATTTAATTTCAAATGCCTTTAATTATAGTTATGTTAACTTTATGAACTAAATAAAAATGCATTGGACATTTAAAAAGACATTTTAATAATACTCATTAAGCTACTAATCTACTTATCAGTATTCTAGTGTTAACCTGAGGGCTGCATTAAGTGAAGGTGGGGGCCACATGTGGCCCCTGGGCCGCCAGTTGCCCATCCCTGATCTACATGTAGATCAGCAATAAAAACAGAGTGAAACATTTTGAAAGTGGTTAAACTGTAAAATTACGGGGTGCCTGCTGGCCTAGCGGTCCAGGCGCATGCATGCCACATATAGGCTTTGGCCTGAACAGCGTGTCTTGAGGCACTTACGGGTCAATTGTTTTTCCATTTGAACACTCAGTTATATTAAGGGGGTCCTTGCAAATAAAACATCTGAGAAGAACCACTAATAGTTGGACTCCTAATGTGCCATATATAGTAGTAAATGAGTGTCCTACACATTCTGAAGCAAACCTGGAGACTTGACATTCAGAAATAAGAACATAGTGGTGTTTGTAAAACAGAAAATCAAACATTTGCCACGGACACGTGTATGGACATGTTGGTGCCTGGTGACTCCAGGCAGTGAGTGCTAGCCTGGGGACCAGACGAATCTGCCGGTGCAAAACAAAACTGCCCACGCAGTGATAGTCATGCAGGCTAAGTGAGTGCACTGACCATAATGTTCCCTGAGTTTTAACCAATTGATGCCTGGTGCAACCTGTACGTACTACCTTTGATGCCGGCACGTTCTCCATGTCATCAGCTATTGCTATACATGTAGCAACATAACTATTTAAAAAATAATCTGAATTTGAAGATTTTCAGAAACCTTAGGTCAGGCCGTAGAAGGCGTTCCCAGATTCGGCCTCAGGCATCAATGGGTTAAAGGACTGTCTTGTGTTGCCTATGCCCAGCAACAAAGCAAGAATGGTTTCATAAACTGGAGACCTGTCCCAATATGCATGGTGGAGGTGGAGTCTAATCCATCTCAAAACAAATGAAGTACAAACTGTCTATTAGTACAATATCAATTTGTGGTTAAAAGCAAAAAGATGCTTTTGTGTCATAGTATACCTCTTACCTCTGTAAAGGTACATTTATAATTATCTTTGCCTGCTTTACAAAAATTGGGACTCAATCGGTCCTATAGTTGGTAAATGAACTGTATCGATTGATTTTCTACAATATACTGTAGTGTATATTGCCCTGAACATGAAGTCTTGTCCACAATATGCACACTGGGTTAAACTAAGTTGTCAATGTCTCTGAACCAGTGTTATCAGGTAAATAAATCCTCCGTCATGTAGTACCATACTAGCATGATTATCAGACTGAAGCTTCCACTCAGTCAAACAGTCAAGACATTGCAATATATTTCATCATGGTTTCAAAGCCTTACATGGTGCGTGTCACTCCATAGCCGAGTTCTTGAGAATGGCGGTGAGACAATAGACACAGCAGGCAAACAGACTCTACAGATCTTTAATCATTTCCCCAATTTCACATAAAATACATATAAAAAAGTAGAGCACTCTGGGTTTGGAATCAATCGGAGGAACACCTGAAATTGCCTTATACTGAGGGTTTATTTTTTTCTACTGCTCAGTTCTGACTCGCAGATGATACATTTAAAAAATACACTCATAGGACTACGAGCATTATGATAAAAATAACAAAACAAAAACCTAACTAATAAATGGCCAAAAGATTGACAGATTCCCGTTAGCATTCCTACTTTCAAAAGGAGTACATGTAAAACCAAAAATTGACCAATGAGATTCTTGAGGCAAGAACTGGTTTCTGTGCAAGTATGGTTGGCATTCAGTCGGTTGACTATATACACTGACTATGACTAAAAGGTCAGTGGACACCATTTCTAATTAGTGCCCTTTGTTCCAGTGAAATTAAATGTTTATGCCATAGCTACAATGATTGACATTCTAGACAAGGTCATTCTGTTTCAGATTGACAATCCCTGATGACACCCACACAGGGCTGCACAAAAGAAAAACAATGTAATTGTGACGCTACCAATTTAAAAAAAATAATGAATTTGGTCAGCTGTTGTACCTTGCCCTCATCTCCTCACCTTTATAAGAGTTAATATAACCACACAATGGGGAAGAAAAACATTTCATCATTACTAATAATCATGATCAAAATATTATGCAAAAATATAAACCAATCCACTTCTGAATGGATTGGTAGCAGCTATACAATTAAGATTTCAAAGGGCACTAATTAGAATCATTAATCTGTCCACTGACTATTGGTCATCATATAGCGTAAGCGTATATGGCAAGTTTTTAGAGGGAGATGAAGTGTGTGCGTGTCTGTATGTATGGTCTTAGAGCTGCAGGGCACAGAACTGCTGGTACACAGCCAGGATGTGAGGGTCAAGCTCTGCGGTGAACAGCAGGTTCTCCAAGGTGCCCATGTACTGCTGGATGGTCACATGGTGCTGCACAGGGGAGAGAAGGACCATCAATCAATCAATCAATTCATCCAACTCCAACTGATCCATTGGTTCTCGAAATGATTCATTTAATGGAACCAAATCCAACCATAGGAGCCACATTGTAAAACTCTTTTTTGCAGAGTACTTCCTTAGTGTGTGTGTATGTAATGTATATGCGAGTGCTTTACCATAAGGAAGATCTGCTCCAACCTCTCGATGCAGTTCTTGTACCAGGGAGTGTTGATGTCGACGCTGGCCGTCTCACAGCGAACCAGGTGCTCCGTCAGCATCATGATGAAACGCTGCAAGGAACACAAAACAAATATTGATTACAATTACTAATATATCGTCACTGTCGGGAGGAAACCATCAAACTCCATTTTCTTCTTCCATAAAATCAATGCTATTGAAAGATTGAACCAATGAAATGTATTAAAAAGTCCTTCAGACAAAACCACTCAACTCCATTGGACCCTCAAACTGTCTGCTAAAGCAGATATATTTATTGATTGATTGAATACTTTATTAACAGCCTTTGGGCCAATCCCCCAGGGTCTAGGCTTGTTTCCATTTTGGTCCTCTGTATCAGTGTTTGACAGCAAATTTAGATTTTAGTCATAGTCTCTTGAATAGTTTATTTAGTTTGTCACATTTTAGTCACCTGGAATGTTTTAGTGTTATCATAAGATTTTAGTCAACTAAATCTACAGTTGATTTAGTGGGCTAAAATATGTTTTGGCGGGCCTTGATGCCGTCGTAATAGCCAAGTCGTGCTGCGAAGCGTTGTGAGCTTGTAGATCGACTATTTTCAGCATGCAACTAAGTGTACATGACTTGATCTCGTATCCACTAGTCCCTTCCTAACATTTTAGTCTAGTTTTTATTTGTTGACGGAATTGTCAATGTATTTAGTCTTAGTTGGTCATCATAGCTTAGTTTATTTAGTTTGTCAGTGAAAAAGGTAGTGGACGAACATTTTTCGTCATAGTTTTAGTCGACAAAATAAACACTGCTCTGTATAATATCGGAATCGGTATCGGCAGATATGACCCTGCAAATAATCGGAGATCGGTCATAATTTCATAATCATGCACTGTGCATCTTTTTGACAAGAGATTTCAGTGAAAGGGCCTCCGACATAAACCACATGAACCATATCGTCCTTGTTCTGGACATATCGTAATGAGGGGATGTTTTGGCGAAAACAGGCTAACATTCAGCTAAAATAGCAGATCTAATAACTTATAAGGTTGTACAGTAGATGTGCTAAATCCAGCAAATAATTTTGATGTAGAAGGGGGGGAAATGGGGGGCCTTGGGGAACCCCGGTCAACAAATGATAAACTAAATAGTGTTCAAGTGGTTTAGAACCACTGTGGTACCTGGAAGATGACAAGGAAGAGGTTCTTCTGTTCACTCTGAGCAGACTCCACTTTCTCCTGGAGTTTATCTATCTGCTCCTCCAGCTGACCTTCCTCGTCCTCACTGTTCTTCTCCATGTCTTCGTCGTCGCCGCTGTGAGTGCTGTGAGTGCTGTCCCTCTGCACACAAACACACAGAATGTCGAACTGATCAGACTTTTCTAACTCAACATTACCAGTACAACCAAGGATCAGTTTCAACTAAGTTTTGTATGCAATAGGCCACGAAACTATGCGTACACAGCGGTTTTAACACAATCATTCCTGGACAACCAGAGTATTCATTTCAGACCATTGCATACATTCATAAAAATGTCTTGATCTTTCTCAAATCGGTGGAATGTTATTGGACACTATGGTTCTAACCGTTGCAATTCTTGCAACTGCTTGCTTGCTAATGTTGACGATAGAGAAATTTAAAGCTCAATCTATGGTCACGTGGTCAGGAGACGTAGGCTAAACGGGATCAGAACGTAATTCCGACGGATCATTAGTCTGACATGCGGGAACAACAGTAAGGACTACCGCTCGAACATGCGCTGCTCCCGTGCTTGCGGTTAGGGATAGAGGTAGGTTGTCGGTCTAATGACTAAACAGTGAGGTTAAATTAGGAATAAAAGCCCCCAGAGGCGGGGTTGGTGAAAGGGCCTTTCCGTGTGGAGTTTGCATGTTCTCCCCGTGTCCCCTAGGGTAGGTACCCTCACAAAAATCCTGGTCTCTAAACTGCCTCCCCCTGGCCAGCTGGGGCACCTGATGGAGGGGAAAGGAACTGGTTGGAATAACGTGTTCCTTGCATGCACTAACCAACCAGGGAAACTCCCCCCAGTCAGGTGTAAAGGAGCAACTTGGACACTCATGCATGAAGGAAGCATGAGTTCAAGTCCGTTGCTCTCCCCAGGTTGGCGGAGGGTGTGTAAAGCCCAGGATCACATTAGATAATTGACACAGGGGTGAAAAATGGGTTACAAAATCGTGGGATAAAAAAAAAAAAATCACACCCGTGTGAACTCTCTCTCCGTTTCTGGCACAACAGCGCCACTTTTGCCCCTACTGCTACTCATAGTCACATAGGTTACACATAGGTTAGCCTCGGAAACCCAGACGTTTTTTTTTCCAGGGAGAAAAAAAAAGTCTGGGTCCGAGTCCACTTCAATTCGGCATAGAGTAGCACAAACATCTCTCAATCTCTGCTGATTTCTGATCGTCTGCACCTTTGTTAAATTGACACACACGCACACATGTACACACACACACACACACACACACACACACACACACACACACACACACACACACACACACTCCTCTCTCTCTCGCTCTAAGTAATTAGTCTCATGTTGCGCAGCTGCGCAGTTTCTCCCGGCGGATCCTGCCGGGAGCTGCCTATGCCATAAAAAGCATAGGTGAGTTCCAGGCTACACATAGGTTAACACAGACATTGCTGTTCCTTGGAGTGGTTGCACCACTCAAAAATAAAAAAAGGAATAAAAGATTACCCTCTTGTGTTGCTGTTTCTCCAGCTTGTCCTTGGCCTCTTCCAGCTCTTTCTGGATCTTCTGCACATGTTTGTTCATCTTACGGATGGTGGAGTGCAGAATTTCCCAAACATAAAACCTATACAGAAGACAGGGTCAGAAGTGCTCATCATAGTTTCATTTAACGCTACTCCCTGTATCACTAAAATATAATAGAGATTAGATAGATCATTTTATAATTTGCTTTTCCATTCCAATTGACCCCCTTCCAGCTGTTTCCTGGCAGCCCCAACTTTGAAAACCTGGTCACTACCCAACAAAATGGCCTAGTAAATCCACATGATTAAATCTCTGATCTCCGTCTGTCTCTATCCACCTGGTGAATTCGTGAGCCATGTCCGGAGAGAAGAGCCAGTTGGCCACAGCCGCGCAGTCCACAATCTGGGTGCGGACCATCTTGTCCACCAGCACAGAGGTCATCTGCAATAGCAGTGCACACATGGTTAATACTGAATCGATCACGTTTTTACACTGCATTAAACGATCCAACTAGAATCTATCTATCCCTTTAAGATGAATTGAATTTGGTGACAATAGTTCTTATAAAATATCTGTTTGAATATTTCCAACTGGCTGATCTAGGGCATAAAGAGAGACAGAAGAAAGCGGTGGTCAGGGTGGTTAAGCAGGTATCAAGCTCATAACATTGCAAACAACGCAGGCAGCACTAGTCCACAAACCCATACACATCAGTAGGTTAGTCTTTCACTTCTGTAGGTTTACTGTAGTGTCAAACAACAAGGCTTGTTCTGTAATCCTGTACATGCCTGTGTGTTCTTGATTAATCAGTTAATGTCAGACTGGTTTTACCTCTGGATGGTTCCTCCAGACCTCATAGATCACTCGGAGTATGTGCAGTTTGCCCTCATCACACTCCGTCAGTGCTTTTAACACATCGTGGAACCTGTCAAGAAGGGATTTAGAATACATATCATGATCAGGCCCTGGACACATTATGTATCTATGTGACTATTCATTTTCTCACGTTTATATATATATATATATATATATATATATATATATATATTTTTTTTTAAACTTACATATCTTGTATCGATATGGTATGATACTCGGAGTACGATACAATTATTGCCGTATAGATTAATTGAACCCACCCCTACTTGGCACAGTGGGTGGGAACCAACCAACCACACAAACACTCACTTGGCCAGGGCACTGAAGGAGTGGCTGAAGGACTTGGCAGCCAAATGGAGCAGGGTCTGCAGAAACACCTCAATTTTCAGAGGGTTGAAGCTCTCTCCCTCATCTGGAAGAACACAGATGGAGACAAACGGACAAAGAGAAAGTAATTCAGAAAGTAGGACAGAGCTGCTGCTCTTATGCAGCTGGGAGGTCAGTCTAATGAACAGCTAAATGTCATATCAGTCCTTATATTGAGAGAGGGTAGAAACATGTATGTGGAAGAGATAACTAGCTCTAGCATGGGTAACATTGTTACCCATGTCCTGTTCACTGTCCTATAGCTATTTAATTATTATTAACTATTTAAATGCTATCTATTTTAGTTGGCTGGGCAGCAGATTCAAACTCAAACTACATGTACCCTGTCCTGGGGTCTAGAATGACAAAAATATGCTGGTTCTATATGCAGTCTCTCTAGCTAGCAACTTATTTTAATGAATAAAACATTTGAACCAATCTGTATGGTACATCGTTGTTAATACAATATAGTTAGCATATCTGCAGTGGTTGGAGGTGGTCTCCGTCTTTTCCCATCGATATATTTTGACCCTAGGGCTAGGCCTGGTGTCCGGTAAGACACCATACTGCTGGTTGACAACCCATGGAGCCACTCACCGTCATCGTCCTCCTGGTTAGGGTTGGGTACATCCTTGAGGATGGTCATGATCTCCTCATTGGATGCTCGGTTCTTGATGGCGTTGCTAATGGTGTTAGCCATTTGGTAACCTGGCAACGCTGCTGCGGATGCTGTTGGGGAGGGGGCACACTAATTACTTTAAAGTCTTTCTTTACATCAATTTATAATCCGCCGCTCCTGAACGAAGTGTCTGGTGGTGGGAGTGTCTGGTGGTTTCTCAATGACCTTGAGATACATCACTGAGGATATGTCGCAGCCAGGTGCATCCATGCGATGTTTTTTTAGTTCTTATCATCCATACCTCAATAACACATTTGACCAGAATGGTAATCACAGGCAATTTAACTGGAGGCATACTATTCTAATATGTTCGGCAAGCTCTAAAAATACTGAGTGTTTAAGTAGTGCACTCTTGTAGAATAATGAATGCCGATTAAATGAGCATACCGATGACTGCTTTGGAGTTCATTATTTAACCACAATTTAACTAGATTTCACTTGGAATCGTTCCAAAAGGAGAATTGGCCATGGAATGGGTACACAAACAAGCAGCATAATAACAGTGTATCACAGTTACAAATACAAACAAAAGTTACATCACTACAGATAAACGCACACAATTCCAGTGCAATACATGTCAGGGTCAAGACGATAATAATAGTCAAATAAAGAATGATTGACTTACGATTACTCTCTTCTAAGTATTTGTAGTAGAAGAGGGGTTCTGCTGGGATGAGTACTGAGAAACTAGCAGGGACGATGTCCACTATCCTCTGGTGGTATGACAGCCTAAATGGACAAATTGACAACTCAGCAGCTAGGACCAGAAATATAACGTGTTGCATTGTGAGGGGTTTGTGAGCTTGTAGATCTGCTACAACAGCTTTTGTCCCCACACGTCTCAAGATTTGCCATTGACCACGATAAGAGAATTCCGGTCAAATGTCCGCTACATTTTGCCATTGACGATGAACGGAGAAATTATGTCAGAATTCCGCTAAATATGGCGGAAATTAAACATCAAAACATTAAACGCCATTGACATTGAAGGGAAAATTTACGTCATATGTAGCGAGCAAATCAGCCAACCAATCACAGGCAATATGCATTCTGATTGGCCAATGGCCAGTATGAGATGATGCATGATGATAAGAGCTGATAATTCAGCTAAATATGACGTAAATTAAACATCAAAACATTAAACAGCATTGACATTGAATGGAAAACTTGCGTCATATGTAAACGAGCAAATTGGCAAACCAATCACATGTTGGTGGGAGCACTTGGCCAATAAGGGACCACTGTATGTAGCAATGTCAAATGTCCTCTAACATAAATTGATGTACGATGACAAGAGTGCCCCTCATTTCACATGGTTGTGATTTTTTTATGGTATTATCTGCCTTGATAGTACAGTGGATAGAGACAGGAAACAAGGAGAAGCGGTCAAGTTTCACGCAACAAAATTAGGTCCAGCCGGCTGGGAATCAAATCAGGGACTCACTGAGCCTGTCACTCACTATGTGGTACGCCTACGCACTATGGGCCTTAATCGGGTGCAGTACTTAGTTTAGACAGTACTTGGTTTAGACATTGTCATAGGTTAGACCAGTCATCAGTAGAATGCATTTCTATCAGTTAAATGAGTACACTTGATTTAATGAAGCTCATGGGGCACTTGAGGGCAAGAGGCAGAATTTCCATGAATCACTTGAGTTCAAGCTTGTGCCTACATTACATTACACAATGCGATGTGATATAAGAATTAATATTTGTATAAAGCAGACAGAACATCTGAGGCGATGATATGCAATGCCTCGAATATTTTATTACCTCATGCATTTCTCGAGCACCTCCTTGACAAATTTGGGCTTGGGTCTGTCTAGATCCACGGTTAAGCAGTCAGCCCTATGGAAAGAGTCACAATACAATCAACACATTTTAGAATTTGTGCAACATTAAAAAATGATAATAGCAATTGATTTGTCAAAAAGAAATGTAACGTATGCTGCACTTTATGTATTAATATTTTCAAAAACAGCATGCACTGAATGAAATGTAAAGGTTCAATATAAAATTAGAAGTAATTATTAGACTTTAACACATTCAGACCGTACGACGTGTGGAAACGTCATAGCTAATCCAAATGACTGATTGCGACGCGTGTACACGTCCTAGCACTTTTTCATTGATATCAAACGGAGAAAAAATAGGGTTGGCCTATCCTTCTGCAATGCACTCCAGGCTTTTCGCGCATGCACGGTCCCGTTCACTTCCCTGTTTAGCGATCAGAAAGAAAGGCTCGCCACGCGTAATCTAGGGATCTCTCCGTGGTTTTGACCAGATGGCTATACTTCGGTCTTATTTCTGACTTCAACATGCCTCTCACCTGGAAGCTTCTAGAGAGACTTGATCGTCATCATAGTAAGGTAAGCAAGCAACATTATGCCTCCCCGTTTTTGTACGGAACGGAAGCCCCCGGATTTAAGAGTAAAAGCTGCCATATCTGCCTGGTATCCCGAGCTTCTATTTTGAAAGAAATCCCGGCGCTGATTATGTTAAAATCATATACTCAAAACTCAATACCGACCTTCATTGTGCACATAAGTATTTTGCCGCAAACATAAAACATGTGTAGTCCCATAAATATTGATGCAGTATTTACTCACCAGTCTTCCCAACTCCATCGAAATTGGAAGTTGCTCAAATGATGAGCAAACCAGTTGAGGAGTCTGAAAATATTCACGAGACAAGCTTGTAAAACTTGACCACATAAACAAATGCAATTTCTACAAGGCCTTTTAATTGTTTGACAACCGTTAATCAATCGATGGCCTTTACATTGTTGAAGAGTGAAGGTACTTTTACCAATCAATTTGTATGTAATGTACACATTTTTGCGTTACGAAAATTATATTTTTTGGCCTCACTCTTGACATGGTTAACTGTCTGGTCCTACAGTACCCAGAAATCAAATCAATGTGAAGGCTGTTGCACCTTGTGTGAGAGGAGAGAATGGCTGTAGTTTCATCTTTCTTTTGATTTGTTGCTTAAAAGGGATATTTCACTTTCAAAAACACTTTTTTCATCTACTCAGGCTTATGTGAACATGGACACCCCAGACAGTTTTTAAGTTGCTATTGTCCTAATACGTGAGCGGTGCTGGAGGATGTTCTTTTCCAAAGAATTATTAAAAATGAATGAAAACAGTAAATTAAAATCCATATTAGACAATCACATATTAGGGCAGTATCAGTAAACAGAAAAAAGGTAGGGTATTTTCAAAGAATCTATCATAGTTAAAATAAAGTTTGAGGTTACAATGGGTTTGTATAGAGGGTATGCGCGTGACATCATCAAGTTATGCGGAAATGCCTACTGAGTGGCAAAAAACGACTTTCTGGACTTGACAGACCGTACATCTAAACAGAAAAGTCATATTTGATTGCATTAAAGGACTTTAATCAACATTAAACTCACTTTGTCACTCACTTTGCCACTCGATTTGCCACTCGATCTGCCATTCATTTTATGCATGCGCATACCCTCTATAGGAAATATCTAATCACTGAATCAAGTAAGTTAAAAACTGTCTGGGGTGTTCACATAAGCCGCCCTGAGTAGACAATAAAATGAACAAAAGTTTTATTTTTTAAAGTGAGTGAGTGTATTGATCAAAACTCACTGATAAAGACATGGAGATAAGATTGTAAAAACAGTAAGTGATTCACCGGCCCAGATACTCCATACAGAGACAGACAAAGCCTAGGTTTCATATATCGATGGCTATGGACAATCGGATATAGACAAAAGAGACAAATCTGAGAGTGCATAGTTTACCTATCTATGCAAGCGGTGTTCATAGTGTCCAGTCTCATGTACAGCATCTCTGTAGCTTGAGCCAACTGGCATTCAGCTGTTAAGGTCAACTCAAATGACATTTTATAATGAATTGAACAAATCTATATCAATGCTTTTAAATAAATAGCAAAGTATTAACAGCATGTAATGTGTAGGGCCACTATCAATACAATTATATTTGTGTGTGTGTGTGTGTGTGTGTGTGTGTATATATATATATATAACCATATTGAAGATTTAAAAAATGTTCAATGAAATAACTTCACCATTGGTACAATAATAAATTAGCTGCTCAAACATACAGCATTTTAACTAAGTTAAATCATCATCACAGCCGGTAAGGATACAACTTGGGGCAGTGATCCAGGCTGCAGTTTGCAGAGTTCAATGAGCAATGTGGTGTACATGACATCAATGTGTGGCGGAACAGGGAGCTGGAAAAGTTGTCCAAAAATCACCTGTGGCAAAGAGAAGCAGACATTTATTTTTCTACTACAGTGGGAACACCTCTGTCTCAACATTTTCCTGGTGACAAAAACCATATAAAATAACCCCATACCTCCACAATGTGATAGTTAAGTGGAATCTTGTTCTTCCCTGGATAGCTGAGTAACTGGGCAGCACTGAAAATAAAATCAACATTATTTTAGAGAAATATAAATTCAAGAAATTCAATTAAGAAATTCCTTTACCCAACCACTTAAACCCTATATACTTTGTTGACATGGTGTTGCTTGAAGATTCATTTAGTCATTTATTTTTATCCTACTAGTTCTTAGTTAGTTCTTAGTGTAAGAAACCGCACTGGCTCCCTGTTTAATGAAACATTTCAGGGCAAATACACGTTTCTCTAGCAATCTTTGAAATGACGACACCTGCTGGTCAACTACAAGTACTATGAAAATAGGATTCACACAATTAATCCAATCTCCAACAGGGAAACGGGAATAATTATACGATTTACAGGCACCAAAAACAATTGTACATAGGATAAACATAATAAAGAACAACTAAAATAATACAAACTTAATACAGCTAATATAAGCATTGAGGAAATATTTGAAATAACTCTTAGCACTAGCAGCGTGTACAATACATCCCATAGAGAATACTGTATACAATGGCTGGACCACACACAGACAAAATGCTCAACTTGCGAAAGGCTTTTCTCCCTTTAGCCCTAAAATAATTAAGACATTCCATGAGTTTTGTAGAAGGGGGCATTTATAGTGTATTAAGGCATACAAGGCTTATTAACCAGGGTGTGTTTTAAATTCTCACATCCAGACATGGAAAAGAGGCCCATAGTTTGAGGGTGATACATTTTTATCTTTGGCAGACAGCAGCAGAATTTGTACATTGGGTCCTAAAGGATTAAAAAGATTGGCCTAATGAAAAGGGACAACCCACCGCAAGAAGCTTTTATTGCACTTTTAATTTTGCCCACTCGGTGGCTGGTGCTAATGCACTAATGAACAACACCGAATAGCTATTGACCAGTTTACCGCCCTCGAAACCAGAGATAGCCGTTCCTCACCATGTTTTCCTCTCTTTCCAGTGAGATTTGATGATACAGTGTAGGTTCTCCTCAATAACAAACCTCTCAACTGAATGGCTGCCGGGCATAACAGGGCCCTGAGGATCGACAGAAGACAACGTTGTAGAGAAAAACAGTGGCAATACTTCTAGAATGGTACACAATAATTTGTTTTTTTTAGAGTGGGATCTTTTGGGCTCTACTGGTACACTATCAGTTGATATCAATACCTAGCCATATGAACACCATACCTCAGGGGCATCAGTGTAGTCAAACATACGGAAGACGACGCTGGGCATAGGGTACTGGGCGTCAGGCATGTGTCCCGGCGGGGTGAACGGAGGCAGGTTGTGCTGCAGGGCCTCGCATAGTACGCTGTCGAAGGCAATGTAGGGACGCAGGATGTGTCGCTCCTGCCAACGATCCTTTTTTAGCTTCTGAATCTGGGCCCAAAGGCAGTCTAAATACTGGGAGGGAAAGGGAGAGGATAGGTTACAAGTACATTTTATTTTACTACCCTATTCCAGATAAATAAAGACAAGTGACAGGACAATTTGATTTGATTGTGTTAAACATCTTCTTATAGATTGTCCTTGTTTCCACCTCTGTTTTTATTGTTTCACTGCTGGATTCGTTTAAGCATCTTGCAACCTTGTTAACACCCCGAGCGGCAAGGACGGAGTTCTCCGTTCAATCAATTAGTAACGCCCAGCGCTCAGGACGGAGATTGATAAAAGGACGGAGATTTATTGATATCAAAACCGATCGCATCGCTCCACAGGCTGGGAGCGTCTGTTGCACAACATTCAATGTTATTTTCCGGTGGGATGCCATCGAAAATATTCCCCCCCATTTTAGCCGAGAGACCGAAAATCTTAAAACGTGAATAACTCTTGATCTAAATCATAACGTCCAATTCTAAGGAAAGATTATGTGTTGGACGGCACATCACGGTCCCGTCGCTAGTCGCGTTAGAATTAATCATACCTCCCATTGTTGTCGATCGCATCGGGAGTGTATTGGCTACATCTAGCTACTTCAGCTACATCCGGGATAGCGCCTGGTCCGTCACTAAATGTGCTCAGTTGCTATAATCGCTGGGCGCTCTGATATAAAGATAAAATAACCCCGGGCGTTCGGGGTGTTAAGAAAGATTCTATAGTACAATCAATGTATTATCATGTTGGTTGCTTAGGGGTTCAAACATATGACACAATAGTTACTGGATGGTTGCTTAAACTGCCATGTCGCTAGGGGTGGAAAATAAAAAATTATTCATAGATTAATCGCAATGTGGACATCGATTATGAATCGATTCACAAATGTCAATAATCATTTTTATTGCATGTTGTTACAGAATTATTATTATTTTTCTTTTAGAAAGCGGTTTAATGTTTGTTTGTTTGTAGTGTAATAAAACATAATGGAAGTAAATTAACCAATTTGTATTATGGATCATTAGAAAGCACTTGATTTATTAGTCACACAGTGAGGGGGGAATACATCATGTATTGGAATCGTGACGCATCGGTAATCAATTTACAATCGAACAGTAGCTCTATGAATCAGAATCGAATCGTCAGGTACCTAGAGAGTTCCGTCCATACATGTCAACCTGCTACCACCATGCCATCACAAAAAAAAAAGTTTTTGCTTGGACTTCAATATACAGTGGCTGTTTCCCTCACCTCCTCTTGTGGGTGGGGCTTCTCTGCTGTCCACACCTGCAGCATGGAGACATGAGTCTTTGCTCGTCTCCTGACAATCAACAATGAGACACATATTTGAACTTCCTTCCAGTTTAAGGAAAAGCCAGACACTGCATGATTCTGATGTCTACTAAATACATTACTATATATGTAGTTTGAGAAATAACAGTGGGATGTGAATGAAAGCGAGAAATGAAAACAAAAAGCAAGAAAGGGGAATAGGAAAAGATGGGAGTGGAAAGTTATAACAAGAAATAAGAACTCTTACTTCAGGTAGCCCTCAATCTGGCTGAGCAGACGGTCCATCTCAACATCCTTCTTCTCGTACAGCTCCTTACCAACCCAGGGCAGAGAGGACAGCACGACATACACAAACCAGTCTGACCGCACCTGACAGGACAAAGAAAACGTGGTCACTTTTTTTTTTGCAGATTACATGAAATGTTATATTTCTCCATGTTTTTCTTTCCCATATCATTTTTAACCCCCTTATTTTGCACAGATCAGTAAAATATACTGTATAATAATGTATCGTTTTAATACATCTGCATTTAATACAACAGTGCAGGATTGGAACTATACCCAAATGCACATTTAAAAATCCACAAGATCCATATTATTTTGGTTGTTCTATCTTCACAATAGCACAGGTGAAACCATGTGCAATACATTGTGTGCTCCCAATAGCTACCTGTGGTACGTCCTCCTCTTGCGTAACACTAATGAAGTTCTCAAACATTGCCACCATGGAGGGAGCAGCAATCACATGGCAGTTGACCAGATCAGACAGAAATCTCACCTGCAAAATGGACAACCAGCATTGAATTAAAAGTAGGTAAAATTCAGATTACATAAGAGTCCATAGCGGTCCATAAAAAAATATTGAATGTATAGAAATTCAACGAGTCAAGAGAAGTCAAAGTCGTTTGTATCGTCCATGAGGTCACTTAGTAGCCCTACCAAGTAAACAGCTTCATTGTAGAAATTGTTTTTTAACGTCTCCTTGAGTTGTCTGATCATGGCCTCCACAAACTCGCCACCGAAGTTGTAGTTTCGGGCATTGAGAAGGCCAACCAATGTTGTATACACAGATAACTTCTCAGGTAGGAGCCGGGCACTGAAAATGCAGAGAGAGACAACCGAGTTAACTGTAATCCTGGCCTCACAACTTTGGGCATGTCATTATAGGCAAACTTTTTTTTTTAAATAGCAAAAAGGATTGACACTGTCATATGACAAAGTTGTATTATAACTTTATAAGAGAACAGGCTCTAAGGTAGTAACGTTAGGGCTCATGTGGTTAAGACTTTAATAAGAGAAAAAGAGAGAAATAGAAATGAGGTAACAGAATGTACGTACACAGCACATAAAATGCGCAGGATTTTGTTTTTGTAATTTGGGAGGTCGGCCTCTAGAACGCCTGCAAGACCTTCCAAATTGCTCTCCAGTGATGATGTACTCTGTGGGGCAAAAGAAACACCATTGGAAATAGTTTACAAGCAGTGGTAGGTACTGTAAATGTTTGACCTTGGTCCAAGTTCGGAACTAGCTACAGTGGTTCTCCTCCTAACTCACCGACCGGACCTACCAGGTTTCTTGGAAAGGTTTGCCATCATGCCCCCTACCCTACAAACTGGGGTCCCACAGGGATCTGTACTTGGTCCCCTCAATTTCTCCCTGTACACTAAGGGCCCTATTAAGCAAGTGGAATCTAATTACATATAATTTTACAGTTTTTAAGACGTGGGGGCGGGTGCAATGTCATATTACAATTATGGGCCAGGTAAGAAGCGCTTTCGACACCCCGTGGTGTGAGCAAAACGGCCTTGAATTAGTCATGGGAGTGTTTAAGGGAGTTTTGAGGCTTACCCAATGAACATGTCCGTACTATTCTCTTTACGACACCAGCTGATGATGCGCCCTTTTCGGCAAGTGGTATTACATTTCTGCAGACTGGCACCATAGACATGACATGACTTTGTCACATTTGGGTTAATTATTCATATTGCACTGCATGCCGTCACCTTTATGCCTCCAAAGAACAGATCCACAAGCTGTCACAGCCATGATGTGCATAGCTTGTAGGCCTATGTCTCTATTTTGTTAAGTAACTTGCAGTTTTCATTGGAAAGTCATTACAGCGGCGCAGCCATATGCTAAGGGAGGGAGATATACGCACATCGTCACTTAATTTGTTTCTGTTCTAAGCATGAAAAACAGCTGTAAAAATCTTTATTCTAGTTCATTTGATTCATAAATGAATAACTAAGACTTTGAAATGGCACCTACCTATACCTTTCAGATCGGAATGGAACTGCGAGTAGATACGCAGCATTGGCTGGCAAATTGGCAATCCATGCGTAATGTTCCCAGAATCGTCTAACCCCCGAACATACAAGTTCGTTTGATATTGTTTAATTCGATAAAAATAGAACCATGTACCATACAGCGAATGAAAGCAAGATTCCTAAGGAATATGGGGATTTTTACATTTTAAAAAACGGTTGAGAAATGAGAGAACCATGAGTGTTTATAATATCAAATATTATAAGAATAATATGAAAGACAAACGGGCTGTGAAGAGCTCAGCTCACCATCCCGACAAGGAGGAAATATAGCCTATAGTGCATGCACGTATATGCACTGACTGTTGCACACACGCTCTTTATTTGTTTCTATTGAAAAACACCAGTAAAATAACGTTTATTTTATTTTATTTCATTCGAGTCACGACGAAGGAATGAGTTGAAATGCCATACGTGCGCCATGCGTATTGCTGCGGCCCCAATGTTATGGTCTTCGCTCGTAGCATATTATTGAAGAAGAATTGAGTCGGGTGTGATACAGCGTATGAAAGCAAACCTCCCAATGAGTATGGAGATGTTTTAATTTCTAAAAAAGGTTGAGAAATGAGCGATATATGACCCTTTATAATCTCAACGAGAAAGCCAGAAAACTCGCTGTTGCCATGTGTCATAGAAACAAGTAAATAGGTCTATAAACATACTCCCAAAAGAATCGCATATAACAGGGGTCTACAACCTATTTTAAATGAAGTGCCATGTTTTTATTTTCTAGATAGTGAGTCTGCCATATCAAGATTCCTTTTAATGACACCACATTAAAATTTCCAGCATATTTTGATTGTCCACAAATATAAAGTTCTTCCTTCTTTTTACATATTTTCTTGCACATTGTTAGAATGATCATTATAAATATATATCCCCCTGCAGTCAGAGTTCATTGTTTTAATGAATGAATGTGATGCATTGTGAGCTGGTAGATCTGCTATTTTCAAAAGTAATCTTTGAAAAAAGTGACAATTGTGGAATATTTTTGGAAAATGTTATTGAAACATTTAAAAACACAAATCTGTCATGGGGGTCACTGGCTTAGTTGGGCAAATGCATTAATCTGGGGGTCCTTGACATGGGAATGTCGCTGTGTGAGGATCACTGGTTTAAACAACATTAGGAGAAAAGCCCAAATAAGCACTTTAGAAACAAGAAAAGCAACCACAACTACCAATATTTACAAGCATCTTTGCAGAAAAAGAAGCCGCTTATAATAAACAGACATGGCAACACTCCAGCAGCACTCCAGAGCCGCTCAAGTGTAAAATGAAACAGTGCTTTTTGCTTTTAAGACGTGGTCAGACCCAGGCGGAATCGGTATGCGCTGAGTGTTTTTAGGTCAAGGGGCTTAATAGCAAATTAGCGCAAAGCGAAAATAATTAACATATGGACACTCCCCCAATGCTAAATTATGCAGGAACGTGGTATTCCATATGAGTGAGCGCTCACCACGGCTTCCATAATACGAAAAGGCGCAGAGCGAGGGCGAAATCTGTATTACCGCATGGGTTTTTCGTCTTGCTTAATAGGGCTCTAAATCTCTTGGCACTATCATCACTGCTCACAATCTATCCTATCACTGTTATACCGATGACACGCAACTGTTTCTATCCACAACAGTCTTGTGAAAACTTGACTATTTTAACTCCCTCCTTACTGGCCTACCGCCGGCATGCGCACTTAAGCCTCTCCAAATAATCCAAAATGCCGCAGCTCGCTTGGTCTTCAACCAGCCAAAATTCTCACAGGTCTCCCTCCTTCTCCGCTCCCTCCATTGGCTCCCTGTCGCTACCCGCACAGTATACAAAACTCTGATGCTGGCATTCAAAGCAACCAAAGGATTGGCTCCCCCATATCATGCAAGTCTGATCGAACCCTACAAAACCTCCCGCGCACTCAGAACAGCCAATGCAGGGAAGCTGGAAGTACCTTCACTAAAAACGCTGTGACAACACGACACGTCCCAAACTCTACTCCCTTCTGGCTCCAAAACTATGGAATGCACTTCCCAATACAATCAGAACTGCAGCCTCACTCCCAATCTTCCGCCGTAGTCTGAAAACCCACCTCTTCAGACTCCACCATGGCCCGTAGCACTTGCCCTAGCCCCAACGACCTTAAAGGCGTATGCAAAGGCCCACTTTATGTAACTTAAGCCCTAACCACACCAAAGGGTCACCATGCAACTCCTTGGGTCCAAACGGTTGCAAGGAGTTAACGCTAAAACAGTCTTGACCCTTTGGTGTGGTTTGGGCCATTGAATTGCATGCGTTGAATCACTAGGGTCAACGTGCAACAAGACATATCAGACCGCAGGGCCAACGCCAACACCGTCTTGACCCTTTTGTGTGGTTAGGGCTTTAGATAGCATTTTATTTAGACTTATAGCATCTTATGTAGACATAGCACTATAAAGTATACATGCATAGTTTCATTATATAGATATTCCACTGTTGCGTTCTTACGTATGATTCATGATAACTACGTTTTATGTATGTGATGTATTGCCATGCTTTTGTTCTTGCTTAATGTAAGCCACTCTGGATTAAGAGCATCTGCAAGTGCTAAATGCCTAAATTATACGTAAGGATTTCTGAAAACATTCATATTCGTATAAAAAATAAAACAATAATGTTGCTATATGAGACACAGAGGTGTATGTGTATGAGGGTTCAGCCGGCATTAAAGGTAAAACAACGTATAGGTTACACCAGGTCTAAATGTGTTAATGCCAGGTCAATTTTCTCAACATAAATGATGAATAATGAACTAATAAATATGTATTAACTCCTAGTCACTTTCAACCTGCCATCCCCATTCTCATTACAGGCAAAACATCCATAAAATAGGCAATCTACAAATAATTAGCTATGAATTTGTATATTACCAAGACAGCAAGACTCCATTACCTTCTCTCCCACACGACATATCAACGACTCCAAGCGGTCCTCAATTTCAATGGGCTCAGATGTTCGCCTCCTTTTGTGGGCTTGGCCTCCTACGAGGGAGAAGTGACAATTAAAAAACATAGAATATTATGATTATGAAATCAACGAATAGTATTTTATCCTTCATGTCAGCTACATGTATTTACATGTAGCTCTGGTCCATAGCTATGGACCAGAGCTAATTTACATGGCAATGGGTTCATGGATGGGATTTATATTTCATTCACCAAAACACATACCCATAAACAATTTCTGAACTGTACTTCTATTTATAGTGACTCATAGGAATAGACTATGTGACAACCAACTCTGGTGACCACCGGAATGTAGACAGCACCCAGGTGAGCAGTATGGGTTAGCGCCCCAGCCCGAGTCCTCCGTGAGGAGGAAGCCCAACAACCCTCGGTGAGGCCTTTAGGAGGGCCATGCAAGCAGCAAGCGGAGCCGCAGCACCATTTCCCTGTGGAACCATTGCCCACCACTCCTGAATGAACTGTCTGGTGCTGGGACTCTGGTGCAACGCACAGGTCCTGGGCCTGGTGAGAGCAGGAGTGGACCTGGTGAGACGTAGGAGGGGCCCGGACAGGAGACAACCCACAGAGCTTAGTCCTTCCATGCACCAGAAGTGTACCTCCCAGCCCTGGCAGAGTAGTTCCAACGGATTGTGTGGCCCTGGTTTTGCCCTAGTGGGACTGATTGAGGGTAGCTACTGGGACGTAAGTCAGGACTTGATCACCCCGGCTGGGTCGCCTGAGTGAGGGGTATGATGTTGGAAGACCCGAAACCCCGTTGACCTCAGGATACATCACTGAGGATACGTCCCAGGTGCATCCATGCGATGTATTTTTAGTTATGTACCAACATTTGGCACTCAGTAATATCAGTGTTAATGGGTTTAGTGGGCTAATGAATACTGTATATTTATATGCCATTAAATGTTCTGATGGAGGACCCCTATAGAAACAAGCCAGGCATAGGCTTTCTTGGGTTATAAAATCCTCTTGTATTGAACTGTACTTTCCTGTGCTATTTTCTGCAAACGGTTAATAAAGAGTAAAGTATTTAATCAAACAAATCAATCAATGCAGGTTCACTCAGTCAGGTTGCCGCCCCCATACAGTCCACTGCCTGACTAGCTAGCTAACTAGTCAAGCTAGGATAGCAACTAGTCTGAGCAAGAAAGGGTGAAGTAGGAAAACACCCAACATTCAACTGATGCATTCGGTCATCATTTTGAGAACCTTTCGCAAGGTGGGAAACGACTCATACACACAATTACACTACGATGTTGTATTCATCACGTCACCTCGTACATGTGCTGCTGCACCATTGCCAATCAGCTAGCATCAGTTAGCCTAGCATATAAAACAAACAGCCAGTCGGTGTAACTGTAACGTGAAACTTACCGTCATCCCCGTCGCTGTGTCGTCTCCTGGACATGTTTCGTCGCGCACTTTAACTCACAAGTGTTTATAAAAACAGGCACTATGTAATCTATGTTGTTGTTATTATGAGAGTGTGTTTGAATTTGAATGGTCGCTGCATAAGAGAATAGCGGTTGGATTCAAGTGAAACGCATCCGGCGCAGCCAGCCAGTACCGGATGGAAATAATGGTTGGTGCATCAGGCTTTGTCTTCCGACGTCGCCCATCGTCATATTTGTTTTTGTCACACACACGCCTGCTGTGGTTACTTCTACCTTTGTTTTTAATTTATTATAATTCCTTTGTTAGTACAGTGTAGTAAAATGTGATGCAAATCCGAGTGACAGCAACGTATTAACTATTATTGTTCGTTATTCTGCAAAATATTGTGTTTCTGGTTGCCAGAAAGAAGTAGTTCGTCGTGAAAAGGTTCTGGAAACAATACCTGTATTTACCGGTATTTATTTTTTGCCAACCATGGAGATTGAGAACAAGCTTTCTGCAGAGTTCACAGGCTTTGATCTGGACTCATTCGTCACACCGCATGGGTCCAAAAGAGAAAAACCTCCCCTTTCTGCCACACTGAAAAAGTACCATGCATTCTGCAGGAGGAGGGTGAGTAACAACAACAACAACAACAACATGTCCTACAGATGGACACAGGTCCATGGGCAGGCAGGCACCATGCTATTTATGGAAACCATAACTTTAAATTTGCTGATTGCTATAGGGTAGGAGAATGGCTGAAAATTGAACTGATGTCTTTGGTTTGAAAATCAGTAGTGTAATGGTTCCCCAGGCTACTGCTGGTAGTTGAGAACAACTGATCAATGATTATTTTGTATTGTATATATGTTTCCTAAATAGGCCTATCAATTCTTTTCAGGCTTTTGCAACATATGTGGCATCCAAGACGGATGGATGCTGCAAGGAAGGAAATCCCATGCTAGCTTGGTGCTGCTGTGGTCAGACGTTCAGAGAATCCTCTTCCATTCACAAGCATGTGGCCAAGAGTCATGCATCTGAAATTCAACACCTCACAGAGTCCACGTTTAAACGTTTGTTGAGCCAACTTGAAGAAGAAGCTGTCAAGCATAAACAACCAAGTGTGCCACAGGCAGAGCCGGTGAACATTGCACAGTGGATACCAGACACCAGTTACATCACCGAGGATCAGCTTCAAAAGTATTTGTCTTTATTTTTCACTTTGTTCGGCCCTGTCTTTTGGCACTCTTTTGCATATAGCACACTTTAATGAATACACTTTTTTTTCATCAAAAGGGGTCCAGGCAAGGTACTTCTGTATTACTGCTACTGTGAGGTCGAAGACCCGCATGTCATCTCAGCTTGGCAGAAAGATTTATGTGAAAAGCTCCATTTAACTGGCAAGGTAAGTACATTTCCTTTCCTTGGAACTGACCTTTTCTAAGGTATCTGTAATCATTATTAGCCAATAATGTTATTGATTAATTAATTGGTTGTCCCGTTGTCCGTGGTCCCCCGGAGGTCGATCTATACTTGCTTGGTCGGTCCCCTCTTTACACATTTTGCCGCAAGCTTGTAGATCTGCTATGGCCGGGGACTGCAGCCAATACATAACTCTGACATCCCATTACTCCGACTATGTGGCTTTGCGTCCAGTTAGGGATAGGGTTAGTAATGTGTCTCTATTCCCCCCATCTGTTTAACAATGTTTTGCAGAATCTTCACCTTTCCATTCTGCCATTCTCAGAATAATGATGCTAGGATTCATGTGGCTAATGCAATTGCATATGGTTAATTCTCTCAGGTGAGGGTGGCCACTGAAGGAATCAATGGAACTGTTGGGGGCACTGAAGCTGCTGCTGACATGTACATCAAGGCAATGCGTTCACATCCACTCTTCAACATGATGGAGGAAGAAGATTTTAAGGTTAGAATGAGTTGTACTGTACAAATATCTGTTGTATAATGCATGGTACATGGCTTTCCCCATGATACACCTTTATTCATACACACACATGCCATACTAATAATAGATTGAATTGACTGAACTAATTAGCTGATGAAACACAACATTTTAAGCAAAAGCAATTTACTTAAAGATGGAGTGCCATGATCTTTTTCCACCCTAAAACATGAGGTCTAATTGTTATATAAGGAGGAAGACATTTTTCAAAAAAGTGTACAGTATTTGTTAAAATGTCGTTTTTATGTTGGCCCCCCCACCAGTTCATTAAGTATGCCTGGTTTGCCTGGTGGGTGGTGATCCACCTGAACTTAAGCCATACCCACAGCTGTAGTTGTATGATAAAGGGGGAGGGGTTAAGGGAGGGGCTGATAATGTGATGTCACTATATTACAGTTTTTTTCATTGGCACGTTTGACTGTCAAGGGTTCAGCCTCCAGGAAGAAACCCTAAATACAAAGGGAAGACATCATTGTACATAAAAACAACTCCAGGGTGTCTAATGAAGTACTGTCACCTCATAGACACATGAAAAATACAAAAATTGTATCTTTAAACTTAACTTCTGTTCATCATTCCTTTCAATGATTCCAATTGGTATTGTATTTTATATCGTTGTTATTGTTGAGATTAGTCACCTTTTACAAAGAGGTATAACTAGTAAGGATTGTGCAATCGTGGAATGAGCAACACATATAAAATAAATGTTTGGGTGGCGCCCCCCCAAAACTTGCCAGGATCCCCCCAAATCCACCAATAGTTTTGAGCGACAGGTGTGTGACTGGTACCTGAGCATGGGTCCTGCAACTTTGACATAGATCTGTCTGTGGCACCGGTGTGTAAAATGTGCCTGTAAATCTCTGGAAGAAAGCCTATGGTTCCTCATAGCCGCAATTTGCAACACTAGATTGTTGTCTCCACCAGGCCGACGGCACTCCGTCCATCCGTCCGTGTGTGTGTGTGTGTGTCCGTCCGTCCGTCCGTCCGTCTGTGGACAGCTAATCTCCGGCACAGTTGGCTTGATCGCAGCCATACTCTGCACACACACTCCCTGAATGCCACAGCTGTTCCTCTGCCCCAAGGTTTTCACATTGGCCTCTTATAGCGCCACCAGCAGGCCGCTTTGTGCAACAAAAACAAATTGGACAGTACACCTACAGATTTTGTCCAAACATCACGCAAATTGGTACACGGTCTCTCTAGAGCCATTCAACGAAACTGGTCTTTCAGATTTTTCAGACTTCATCCTGATTGGCTAAGATTGGCTACCAAAGTTCGCAGGAGTGCACGGTTTAAAACAAAATGCCGCAAATCATGAACACATCGTGTGATTTCCATGAAATTGTGCACGCACATTCCTAGCAGAGGAAGAAATGCCACTGGAACATTTTCAACTCAGCCTCATGGTGGCGCTATAACTGGCCAATTCATGTTTTTACCTCTAACTGCACAGATCTGTGTAAAACGTTGTATGCACACTCCCTAGAGGCCAAGGAAAAACCTTTGCCTGGAATTTTTCACATCTGATCTTTATAGCGCCACCAGGAGGCCGACATATGTAAAACACATTTTCTAATAGTACTCCTTCAGATTGTATCCAAATTTCACGGAAATCGGTACACATCTCTCCATAGTCATGTGATCAAGACGGGTTTGTTTTATTTATCATAATCCATCCTGATTGGCTATGATTGGCTTCTAAAGTTTTCAGGAGTAGCCCGCTTTGTACCCGTTTTGTACAAATGGCCACAACTCCTCAACGCAGCATCCAATTGCGGTGAACGTGTGCATGCATATTGCATGAGGAAGAAATAATAATAATTAATACAAATAATGAATTGCATTTTTATAGCGCTTTTCCAAGTGCTCAAAGCGCTTTACAATGGTTCATTCATACATTGGGAGGTGAAGCGGCAAACAGTCGACGCCAGCGTCCTCACTTCCCACATTCACACACCAATGGTGGCGAGCTCACACCAACCAACTCATTGGAGGCAATGTAGGGTTCAGTGTCTTGCCCAAGGACACTTCGACATGTAGGCAGGAGGAGCCGGGATGCAATGTCTTGCAATGACCTTTTCTAGTTTTATAATGGGATGAATCTAGAGTTGCAATACCATCCAGTGTGAGCCCATTCATCCAAATTGCATTTGCGATTTGCTTGTATTAAACAACGTTAAACTCACCAACATTGCAGCTGTAGTGCAAACTCGAATTATCCTCCTTCAATCTGCAAAGCGTTTGTTTCATAAAAAATCCATCGTATGAGTTACTTTCTGTCAAGAAATTCTGTGCCGTGATATTCTTGTAAGACGTTGGAGGTTGGAAGCACTCGTTTTTATTAACGGGTCGTGCTGCCTCCTGCATTATGTGCAAATTTGAAACAGGTGGTACACATGGTCGTTCAGTGACTTTGACGAGCGCTTCCAACTCCAACACTTGCCACTCTGCGTATCAGAACACCAGATTCCACTTGCCCTATTGCACGGGCCTTATCCTGAAGGGACAAACGTGGCATCTTTCCATGGGGGCATGTTGATGCTCGGAGCATACACAAACTCTACAAAGGACGCAGGACCCATGCTCAGGTGCCAGTCACACACCTGACAGGAGGACTGTTATGGCAAGTCGCCATAACAGAGAGTGATTACCAACAGAAGCATATTGGGAAATATGCTTACAAGTTGTACCTCATTGTAAAGGTGACTACAACGATAACGATATACAATTGTTAAAGATGAGGTGCCGTGATTTATGTATTCTTTCCGGTTTTTCATGTCACAGTACTTCATTGGACCCCTTGGTGTGGTTGTTATGTACAATGATGTCTTCCCTTTGTATTTATGGTTTCTTACTGTAGGCTGACACCTTGACAGTCAAACGTGCCAATGAAAAAAACAGTGATTTTACTCCGAAACCTACGACCCGGAAACAATCCGCTCAAAAAAGTTCTCTTTACATTGCTAGCTTACATTCCTATCGTTTTAATTTATACGATATATGATCCAAAAAGCGTTCATATTTTGCGGGAGAGATGGATGAGGAGCAGAAATGAAGCGCTAGTATATCGATCCGTTAGAAACCACGGAGAGCGCCCTGGATTAGGAGAGACGAGTCATTCTTTCTGCCGCGCTAACAGCTAAGTCAACGGTAAGCTAACGAGTCTAGAGTGTAGCATACGGTAGCCGAAAGGCGAACTGACAAATATAATAAAAAAAAAAATCAGAATATTCTTATCTCGCCCCGTATCATTGAGGATGCGCTAAGACGTCTGAGGACGTCGTATTTACCCCTCGGTTCGAGTCCCTATGACGTTTCACGACGTCCTACGGACGGAATGTGTTAATAAACTGGTGGGCGTGTCCACATAAAAACGTCATTTTAACAAATACTGTACACTTTTTTGAAAACATTCTTCCTCCTTATATAATAATAATACCTGATGATCATGTTTAGGATGGGAAAAATTATTAACTGTTTTTGAGTGGTGCAACCACTCCTATAGACAGCTATGTGTGTGGCTGTGTCTCTGGGTCCATCCCTGTGTCCCTGGCTGTCTCTCTGGGTCCGTCCCTGGGTCCCTGGATGTGTCCGAGACTCCGAGCACGAAAATAGTGTCACTGTTGTGCAGCCTAACACACACGCACATATTAACTGTATATGATGATTTCAGGTGTGACAGTACAGTACAGTGACAGTACAGTAGAGTAGAGGGACCCCCTGGGGACCCCCACACGGTAACTCTGTCATTCTCAACCATTTCGGACGCGGGGCGGCTCACCGGAACCGGGTAGACACCCTGGGTGCGTTCCTGTGGGTCTGGAACTTCCGGGGATCCCCCGGGGACCCCCACACAGAGTTGCACCAC
Source organism: Electrona antarctica (assembly GCF_951216825.1). NCBI lineage: Eukaryota > Metazoa > Chordata > Actinopteri > Myctophiformes > Myctophidae > Electrona > Electrona antarctica. The sequence continues at coordinate 31,153,271 of NC_136806.1, forward strand.
TCACTTCCCACGGGTGTGATTTAAAAAATAATATATATTTTGTACATGGTTTGGACTGGTTTCTGCCTGACAGCAGAGATATATTTTTCATGTGATTGTCTAGATGAGTGATGGTGGTGCACAGTGTTTCTCTGATCTGAGGGTTGGTGTCTACAAGGAGATAGTCCCCATGGGAGTCAGCCCTGATGTCATCTCCTATAAGTTGGCAGGTACTCAATACAATTACAGTACTCAATATAATAATGATAAGTATTGTAGCAGATAAAACTATTTGTAATTTTGTATAGCCCTTTGTACATTGTCAATGCATTAAAATAAAAGGAACAAATCTTATTGTTTCAACTAATCATCTTAATACACACTGGTGACTGAATAAAGGACAAATTACCGGTTTCAATTTTGTTTTTCAGGAATTCACTTGCAACCTGAAGAATTTCACAATGAAGTGGAGGCACTTTTATCTAATGGGGATTTATGTAACGATACCATCCTATTGGACTGCAGAAACTTTTACGAGAGTAAAATTGTATGTAAAATGTCTGTAAAGAAATATAAATTGAATCTGTGTATAAATCAAGAATTAAGAAATGTAGCAAAATGTTCACTGTCATTGCATATTTGTATGTGCATGCAGTGTTTCCCCTATATAGCCAGAAGCTGATGGTGTGGGGGGGAGCTTTCACCGACGCATGCATGCGCGATGCACGAGCGTGCATGCGTCGGCCCGTGCACATGCGCGGGTGACATTTTTGTGCTTTGGTTTGTGTGTTTTTTGCAGTCTTTTGTGGTTATTTGCCTTTTTTGGCCTATTTGCGGCCACCTACTAAAGTTCATACTGTGGGGGCTGGTCATAATTTTGACACGGTTCTTAAGACGGATTCAAAAGCATTACATTGATTATGAGCACAGATTAATAAACCAGACAGTGGGGAATTACTTATTTGAAATATATGCTTTATCCCCCCCCCCCCCCCCCCCCCCCAGGGACAATTCAGTCATTGTCTGGCCCCCAACATTCGGAAGTTCAGCTACTTTCCAGACTATGTGGACCAGAATCTCGAGCTGTTCAAAGAAAAGAAGGTTCTCATGTACTGCACTGGGGGAATCCGCTGTGAGCGTGCCTCAGCTTACCTCCGCTCCAAAGTGAGTTTCATATTGAGTTTACATTTGCTAGTAGTTAAATTCCAAATTACCAGATTATCAGCCTAACTAGATTTTTTTACCACCACACAAGGATGAAAAAAGAAATTGGGCAATTTCTGCTATCCACCACCATCATACATTGAAGTGTGAAAGTTGCTGGCTAAGTAGATAAACTTCATATGTCTTCAGGATGTGTGTAAGGAGGTGTACCAGCTGAAGGGTGGGATACACAAGTACCTGGAGCATTTCCCAGAGGGCTTCTATCGCGGGAAACTGTTTGTGTTTGATGAGCGCTACGCCATCTCTTCCAACAGTGATGTCATCTCAGGTCTGTGACGAATAATAATATGATGTTGTATATTACTTCTAAAAAAAACAAAAGAACATGTAATAAATACATTAAATATGCTAAATAGTTTAACACAGTGCCATAGGAATGACAGAATAGTCTTTTAGCATATTATATTACATCCACACTGCCATATTGATCATCAACCAATACCAATGACAGCAAATTTAGACTTTATGTCATTTGCTTTTTTTTCTTTTTTTCTTTTTTCTTTTTTAAAGATATTTTTTTGCGGCTTACGCCTTTTATTGGTTTTTGAAGGGACAGACAGTAGGCTGACAGGAAACGGGAGAGAGATGGGGGAAGACATGCAGTAAAGGCCGTGTCGGGCTCGGGAGTCGAACCCGCGGCACACTGCGACTGGATTACCAGTCGGGTGCCCAGACGGTTACGCCACCGCCTGGGCCGTCATTTGCTTTTTGCTTGTAATTTTAACATTCTATTAGTGTACTAATTTACGCTTTGGCAAAAAAAATGTCAGGTGACGTTGCATGTTCCACAACACTTTGATAAGCGGTCCTGCATCATTCTTCTCTGTCCCACGTTTCAGAGTGCAGGTACTGCAGCTCACCCTGGGACCAGTACCAGCTGTGTACCACACAGTTCTGCTGTCAGCTGGTGCTCTCCTGTCCCGCCTGCCGTCTGGAAGGGCGTACCGCCTGTTGCCTCGCCTGCCAAACCAAACGGGGACGGGCACAAAGTGACGAGTCTTCCTCCGCTCCACAGCAGAAAGAGGAGTGTGAGTGCACAGATGGGCGACTCCGGGTTCCCCAGGAGGTGTGACGTGTTGCAATGTCATCTCTGAGAACATATTTGTAGGACGTTTTCAGCCCCCCTCCGGCTTCCAATAAAGCATCGGTGAAGAGGTTTGCCGATGACCGAAATGATTCTTCTTTACATACCAACTGGTGAAAAGTACAGTAGAAGCGTGCACGCTGCACAGCTCAAGATCATGACTATGAATAAACAATACGAGCAGTCACAGATCAATAGTCAATGAACACTTTTCTTCTGAAAGAGATCTTCGGCGTAATCAAAACCAGCAGAATGTATTTAATAGAAAATATGATGTCCAAACCCCAACTGGCAAAGATAATGCATCATTACAGAATAGGGTCCATCAGTCAACATCAGTCAGATGTGTGTGCTCTTCTTTGTAATAAATTAATTAATCACAATGAGAACAAGAGTATATGGGACAGGGATTACATTATTTCTGTTTATATATTGAAATCTGGAAAACAGCAGTCTGTGCATTTGTATTTGTATTACCTTGTGTTTACCTTGATTACTGTAAATCGCTCTGGATTAGTGTCTGCTATAAACTGCCTAAATGTAAATTGTTAACAATATGTACACTGGGCTGGCTATTTTGAAAATAGCCTATCTACAAGCTCAACATAAGCCATGACACGTTGGGAGGTTGTAGATCCTCACTCAGTTTCCACACATTTCAGTTGAAATAAAAAGCAGATCTGTCTGCTTTTCTTCTGAATTCTTGCTGAATTCATGCTTCTTCTGAATGCATCTGCTGCCTCTTCAAAACTATAATCTGCTGTTAACATACTGTGTGTGTATACTACTGACGCAACGTCAACCAATAAATTATTATGATTCCCGTTTGGTGCCTTTTTAATGATGAGCTTTGGTGATCATGCTCCCTGTGTAGGGGCCGATTCATACTCCTATTTTACCGCTGTTTCGGCGCTGTAGTGCCGAAATGATTTCGGCTCATCAGAAATTTTCAGTAGCACACAAGAGCCGACTTTAGGACGGTACCCGCCCCCTGAACCTCAAATGACGTCACATTGTAGGCTCTACAGAGCCGAACCGACTTTTATTTGGCTCTAAAATAGGAGTATGAATCGGCCCTAGGCCTGTGCAGAACTATCATTACATAATACTTGAGTCAAAGATACTCTTGGTCAAAATATATTACTCACATATACAAGTGAAAGTTGCTCTGTTAAACGAGGGCTACTTGCTTTTATTGAATTCTATATTTGAAAATTTAGACATTTACCCCCAATATTCAAAGACTTCCCCAAAATGTATTCAAATCCCCAAAAGGTTTACAGCGCGTCATGATGCCATGTGTTGTGAGCTTGTAGATCAGCTATTTTCCCTATGTTTGAATTAGAGCCTAAGTGGTTAATTCATAATGTATTTTTGTAAGTTTGGGTCCCAGGAAGACACCAGATGTATATTTTGGACCTCGAACCTAGAATGTTTGTAAAACTGTACATACATTACTGACTTACTTAATCATCATCATCATGCAATGAATCCATGATCCAATACATAGAAATTGATTTATTGGAGATTCTGACTTTCAATTGTACTGTACATACATTTTGTTTTGACTGTATTGTTACTTTTTTTTGCTTTGGCAATGTAAACGTTTTCTCATGCAAATAAAGCCCTTTTGAATTGAATTCAATTGAATTCATTGAATTGAATTGAATCCAAAAGCACCTGCTCCATCATCCATAGCTCTAATGCCTTCAACGGCAGCAAAGGGCATTAGGGCTATGGAACAGAGCTACAATTACCGTAATACCTCTCCCGCACGAGCACACCAAAACCACGCAAGGGGGTCTAGCTTGGAGCTGGGCTGGCGGACCGCAGTGCAACGCCGCTCCGCTGACTGCCTGGATGTGACTGGGAAGGGAACATCCTCAACATCCGAGGCGACTGTGAGCAGGCGAAGGCTCGCCTCCCAGGCTGTTTAGAGCGCTGCGGGGGCCGGGGGGGTTTATACTTCAATAAATACACAGCCGTCAGCCGGCGATGCATCGTTGATGGCAACAACACACCGCTTCTTCTGATGTGTCTTCACACCACCACCACCAAAGTGCATCTGTGGCTATAAAGGAGGATAATAAGGCAGGCGGATCGGCGACATCATGTCTGCGCCGCCGGGTTTTACCAACCTGAACGCCTCCGTCCGTTACAGCCCAAACTCAACGGCCAACGGAGGAGAATATGCGCCCCCTTATCAGAACGGTAATCCATCCACCATCCATCCAGGCCATGGTGACTGGGATTAGCCACACGGCTAACCCCGTAGCATGCAAGCAAGCAAGCACGTCAGGTGTTTTTATTATTTAGACAAGTGTCTGTTTTGGTTCTGTTCAAGTCACCAGAGCATCATAGTACAAGAAATAACAGCTTTAAACTTGTCAATGACAGTAAAGCTGCGTTAGCTGGTCCACCCGGCTAGTTAGCTTTCTGCTAGTGTTAGCTGTATGCTTCAATGCCTTGTCGTTGGCATTGTGCTACTAGTCATTTAGCATAAAGTAAGGTGATTATAAAGCAACAGAAGTATTTGACAGATTGTACGTCATCCGTCCTGTCCCGTATATCAGTGTGTCTCGTCAGTCTGGCAATACTACTATAATGTGTCAATGTAGTGTAGTAGTAGGATGGATGCAGCTGGGAGACATGTAACTAAATAATGCGATTTCAAGTTACATTAACAACGGTGTTATAGCAGCTGTGTTTAATATTAACCTATGTATTTTGTCTGCAAAGGTTGGTGATGGAGTTAATTTGGAAATTAAACACAGCATTACATTGAATTGTCAAGAGTTTGGGGAAAGGGGAAACAGTAAGATAGGCTATTTGACATTGTGACCATCCGTGTTTCTTTGATTTCCAGGACCAGAACAGAAGTCCATGTATCCACCTGCAAGCTACTATGGAGCACCGCCTCAACAGCAAGGTCAACCCACCATTCCTGCACACTGTACCCCTGCCCCTAACAAGGCACCTTCCACGAACAATGCCTACAGTGCTAACTACTACCACAACAACCAGCAACAACAGCATCGCCTCCCTCAGCACCAAGTTGCCCCCAATATAGCACCCTCGGCGCCCTCTGGGGCAGTGGCACCCCCAAGCTTTGCCCCCCCACCCACCCATCCCTATGGTACCATCCCAGCCACCACCAACCCCATTTCTTCCCCTCCGACTCCACAAAACGCTCAACCTAACCCCCAGTCATTCCAGCAGCAGCATCAGCCGGACCCCTATGGCACTCCAGGAGCTTACTATGGACAGCAGCCGTTCCAGGCTCCCCACACACAGCAGCAGCCCAGTTTGGTGCCAGCACCACCCAGCTGTCCCGGCGCTCCTGTCTATCCTATTGTTTCTTACCCGTCAGCTCCTGGTAGCAGCCAGTATGGGACCCTGCGGTCTTCCCAGACCCCTGCTGGCGGCACTGTGGCCAACCTAATCAACACCCCCCTCCATCAGCAGCCCCCGGGGAGCAGTGCCTCACACCCCCCGACCCCTTCTACGACAGCAGTGCAGCATGGGTACAGTGTGGCCCCTCCTCCCGGTCAGTCGACAATGGCAGTGAATGGCCAGGGCAGCACAGGTAAAGTATTATGGCTTCTTTTTTATATACAGTACAAAAAAAGTAATTCTTCTCTTAAAAAATAAGAGAGGGGATTATGTGGGGAACACTGGTTTTGATCATATGATGTCATGATTGGGGAAACCGCAACGCTCACCCCAAAACACGCATGTATTCGAAATATGTTTATGGTTAGGCGTCGTTTTACTGAAGTTCAGGAATAGGGTTAGGTTTTAGCACCGTTTTACTGAGGTTAAGGTTAGGAATAAGGCACGTTTAGGCATAGTCTAGTCTACTGAGGTTCCGTTTAGGAATAGCAGGTAGAGACCGTTCCGAGGTTGCTGGATATTATGCGCCTGGGGCGACTCTGTTTTAGGGCAAGAGTTTTGGTATTCATCGCTAGACCTGTGCCTACTAACTTGCTGAACCACCAAGATGCTAGCCTGGGTTCCAGCCTGATTCGCTGCGTTCCGCTGATCTGAAAATGTCACTGCGCTACTCAGTCTGGACAGTCTCCTATTCTCCATAGGTAGGCGGGACATATAAATGGTGCATTTATATATATAAATCCCCTTATCATTCACTAAACTCACCCCACACAGCTACTGCTGTTGTCCTGCAACGTCCCCTTATCATTCACTAAACTCACCCCACACAGCTACTGCTGTTGTCCTGCAACGTCCCCTTATCATTCACTAAACTCACCCCACACAGCCGTAATTTTTTTGTACTACTGAATCTGACAGTGTACTACTGAATCGTTTACTTTTTACCGTAGGTTTTTACTCAATACCGTATAACGGCATACCGTTTTTTTCAACAGTGAGAAGCATGGACAGAGTGGTGCTGGCTGATAACGTATCAGCAACAACGTTGCGACGTAACAGTTGACTTGATGTTATGAAATGCGAGTCAAGCAGCCTCTGTCCAGATTTGAGTAGCGCAGTGACATTTTCAGATCCGCGAAACGCAGCGAATCAGGCTGGAACCCAGGCTACCAAGATGCCCCATTTCCTTGTATAGGAGCAGGAAAACAAATTTAAATGTGGCTTACCAGCCAAAGTACCAGCCAGGGCCAGGCAGATTTGTTACCGCCCAAAACAATAGTGTTCCAGTATATTACCGTTTAAGTAATCCTTGCTGAGCCATGTGGCCTCTCTAGTGACATATTCCAAAAATAACGGATCTACAAGCTTTATTGTCACATCACAGGGTTACAGGTCTAAAGAAGTGGGTGAATAATAATAATAATAATAAATTGTAGTGATGGGAGATTAATCGGCAAACACATCGGTATCGGACGATTTTAGTTGTTTTTAGATTAATCGGCATCGGTTTGATTAATCAATCAGACCGATTAATTAATCGGTCCGATTAATCGGTCTGTCTTTACAGATAAACAAGCCCAAAGTAACAGCTTGAACAGATCTACAAGCTCACAATATTAAATATAAAGGTATTAAAGTAAAATCTGACTTGCCTAAGCCTGCAGTGCAGATACCCTGTTACATGTATTTTTCAGAATGGACAAAATTATTATAATGTTTCAATACGGAATGAGATCGTATCGACATCTGTAATATCGGTTATCGGCCATAACACCAATTAATTATATCGGATATCGATATCGGCCGAAATGTCTCTCATCGGCACATATCTAATACATTTCTTGGTACTCAACGTTGCTTTCCAAGAACAAACAAAAAGACTACTTGTGCAAAAGAAGACTTTGTTCGTGTGACCCCCATTTAATGGCATTTATATCTCTGGGACCCTCTGGGATATTGTAAAATCAATGTTAATTTAACTCTGAGAGTGTACAAATGGAACCAAATGGACCCTAATGGGTCCATTTGTTTCCAAACTATCAATTATTTGGGGACCCCCTGGACCCCAGGGGTCTTTTTTGATTGATTGAAATATTTATTAACATTTTGCAGAATTACAGTACATTTCAAGCACAACTCAATACAAAGACTGTTAACTGTGAGTGGATGACATTTAGAGACGTACAAATAGACACTTCTATAACCAAAGAACAGAACAGGAATTCATCATAAAGGAGGTAAAAAGGGAAAAGAAACATTCCGATTTTACAGGGGGCCAGTTTCGAATTGCAGCCGTCCGTAGGTGCCCTTTGAGAGTGGTTTTGAAGGAGTCGAGGGATTTGCATGTCTTAATGACTGTTGGCAGGGCATTCCACATTTTGGTGGCATAAGAGCGAAAAGTATTTAGTCCCTTGCTTGTGCCGAATCTGGGTTGTACATGGTTTGTTGCACTCCCTCTGGTGTTGTGGGTGTGGACTTTGTTAACATTAAGGAAGTATTTAGACAGGTACATGGGTATCTTGGTGGTGTATCGAATCTTGTGGACCAGGCCCATTGCAAGACGCTGTACTCTGTCGTCGACCCTAAGCCATTCCAGCCTGTCAAAGTGGGCAGGGGTGAGGTGGGTTCGGGGGGTGAGGCCAAGTAGGAGCCTGACCAGTTTGTTTTGGGAGGTCTGGAGCCTTGTTTTAAGGGCCTTTGATGTGCTGTGGTACCAAGAGGTGCATGCATAGTCGAAGAAACCTTGTACGAGGGCTCCTGTTAAGGTCTTCAAGGTGTTTTTGTTGACCAGTGAGGAGATCCTGTAAAGGAATCTTGTTCTTTGATTGACTTTTTTTATTACATTGGTGGCCATTTTATCACCGGAAAGATTAGCCTCCAGGATGGAACCTAGGTAGGTATTAGGTAATTTTATTTCATCTTTTCGTGTGATACTATTGTCACCCACTCTAACCAAGAAGCCATCTGCCTTGCTGAGATTATTTGATCCGAAGAGAATGGATTCAGTTTTTCCTAGGTGTAAGGAATAAGGATAGTTTGTTATCAGCGAGCCAGGTGCAGATTCTACCGAGTTCAGAGCTGAGGGTCTTTTCAACCTGCAGTTTGTTCCTGTTCGAGACCAGCATTGCTGAGTCATCTGCGAACAGGAACAAGTTGCAGTCACAAGCTGATGTCATGTCGTTTACATATATTAGGAACAGTATAGACCCTAGTATGCTTCCTTGTGGAACGCCACAGCTCACTGGGAGGGTGGGGGACACTGTTCCGTTCACCTCCACCATCTGTTCTCTCCCCTCCAGGTAGGATTGCATCCAGCTCACTGATGTGCTATCAAAACCAATTGCTTTTAGCTTGTTAACCAGTATGGAGTGGTTCACGGTGTCAAAAGCCTTTTGGAGGTCCAGCATGACCATGCCGCAGTAAAAAAACAAAGCTAAACAGAAATCACAACATAATAGTGAATCAATAAAAGCAATCCCAGCTATAATGATGAGTTCCATAATTTAACTGCCCTAAAAATAAAAGATCAGCTTCCCATACTAGTTTTTATTTTTGGTAGAACATAAATATCTTTGTGTCTTGATCTTGTGTTGACCTGATGTTTCTCGCGAACTAATGTTAATTTATTCTTTATTTGGAGGGGAATATTGTCATGACCAGTGTAGTGGCCTTGTGGGGTTGGAGGGCACTCAGTTTTTTAAGTACCTCCTCAGTTGATACCATTGCCATTTTAAAATCATCTTTACAAACACCTAGGTTTTTGTAGAAGGCTTTGATGTGCTCTACACCAAAACGCCCAGAGTGGGAGGGCAGTTTGTTAACCAGCGTTGTTGCAATGTTTGTAAAGAAGATGTTTAAGTCGTTGGCTACATCAAGCTTGTCAGTGATGAGGGTGTCATTCGATTTGATGTTTATGTTTGTAAACCTGGTTTTTAGTTTCTGACCACAGCCTAGTTGTTTGTTTAGTAGCTTCCAGAGCTCTCGAGGATTGTTTTTGTTTTCCTCTGCTTTATCATTGATAAAGTTTATTTTAGCTGATTTGGTCATGGCAGTTACACTGTTTCTTAGCTTGTTTCGTTGTGTTTTTAGGATGCCCAGTTGGGTTTTTTGTCTCTGGCTTTCATTGCAGTCAGTATGTCCGAATTCATCCATGGCTCCGAGCGGGTTTTGACCCTAATGGTTCTCAAAGGAGCCATGTTGTTTGTCCTTGTCCTTGAGGGGTCCCTGGACCCCACTTTGGGAACCACTGTCATAGATTATGGATGGGCCTGGGTGGTGATTGTCCTTAATGATACGCTGAGCTTCGACCATGCACATCTTCTCATATAATGTCTGGAGGGAGGGAAGCTCAGCACATTGTGGAATTTGTATTCGGAAACTTTGGTTCCCTAAGCCAAGTTTATGATAGTACCACAAGTTACAACTCTCCCTATTACCACTTATTTGCTATGATTGTTAATATAAATTTGTCGACTGTTTCTGGATGCTCTCTCCCTGTGAGATGACTTGAATTTACACATTGGATTAGTACTATTATGAGCAACACGTATCTATTCATCATGTTTCTTAACACTTCAGGGCAAGTTGGGGCTCTGACACTTACAAACATATGGCTAGCACTGGAGTTTCTTGGAGCTCCTACCAGCTAACCTGACTCCGCCAGATGGGGCAGCAGAGAGTAGCAGCTAGAGGCGGGATCAAGGCATACACAGTGCTGCCTTGATCCCACCTCTAGCTGCCGCTGATTGGCCAGGCCGTTTTGTGGCCGGAGCATCAAGTCTGCCTGAGAGTTCCCAGATGGGAGCAGGAGGGGGGAACCCAGTGTACTCTCTGCTGCCCCATCTGGCGGAGTCAGGTTACCTACCAGCAGCCTCATACTATCATTATACGCCACCTTGAGTTTTCTCATGGACTCTTGTTTATACCGACACCACAAATGACCAGTATACAAGGATGTACAATATGCCTTAAAAATGTGTCTGTAATTCACCAGCGATTGTGAAAGATGACATCTGCTCAAACTTGTTCTCCATAGAGGAGACTGTGTTGTCCTCCCTACTTTACTGTTTTCCTTCTATATCAAAGCTGAGAGGCACAGGAGAGAAGGGTTTAGTGGGATTTGATCCTGAACCAGCAGAGTAGGTGCACTTAGGGTAGATTCACACTATGGACCACTTGGCAGATGTTGTGGTAGTGTGAATGCTGCGTAGTGCATACCGTACTCACTGTTCCCCAGAGCGGATCACCCAACCATTCCCGGGACCGAGGTAGTCTTGGGACTGATTGAAGTGTACTCGGATACGGATTGATGCAATGTGAAAACATTGAATACAGTTGAATGAAGTGTACTCGGATATGGATCGATGCAATGTGAAAGCATTGAATACAGTTGAATGAAGTGTACTCGGATATGGATCGATGCAATGTGAAAACATTGAATACAGTTGAATGAAGTGTACTCGGATATGGATCGATGCAATGTGAAAGCATTGAATACAGTTGAATGAAGTGTACTCGGATATGGATCGATGCAATGTGAAAGCATTGAATACAGTTGAATGAAGTGTACTCGGATACGGATCGATGCAATGTGAAAGCATTGAATACAGTTGAATGAAGTGTACTCGGATACGGATCGATGCAATGTGAAAGCATTGAATACAGTTGAATGAAGTGTACTCGGGTATGGAAGAATCAAGGCCAATGTGAATCATGCCAGCGGGCACCAGGCAATCGTATTCGGGAACAGTTTGAATCAAACAGACTCAGTGTGAATCTGCCCACAGACTATCGGATACAGCACATCTTAAGTGCATGATTTTGTATTATTATATTCTTTTCTTCTTTTCCCACAGCCCAAACCACAGGTCACCAACACATTGACCAAAGCCACCAGGCCTCTGTGACCTATGACCCCTACTGCAGTGTGGGTCCAGACAGAGACAGACCCCACTCAGGGACCCCCTCAGCTTCTGTCCATTCTTCTCCAGGACACCACCAAGGTAAAAGGCAAAGAAAAGATAGAGCGACAGTGATCGATGACGCAAACGGCATACCGTGACAATCATATTGGATATATAGTATAAATTAGGCTTTGTGCTCCATCGCAGGTGAGAATCACTTGCAAAACTCCAGATCTACAAGCTAACAACACTTAACAATGCAAAGTGTTTTCAGCTTGAATATCTGTTTTTTATTAAGGCACCATCGTAGTTGAACTAGAGATTGTACGTCTCTCTCTCTTGTACTAAAGAGACATTCAACACACATAGTGCTCCATTCTACATGCCGTTGAGGGAGTTGAATCGGGCGTTGCACTATGCAAATGATTCACACAGACTCAATTTATAAATGACCGACATTCATCCTTTGTTACACGTGTGTAACAAACTTAACCCATTTAGACCTGATGTGTTGCCTTATAGCTTTTAACCTTTTAACTTGAGCAGATCTACAAGCTCATAGGAGCTTGTAGATCTGCTATTTTTGAAAAATCTTGAAAATGTGGTGCAAATCTTTGAATATATATATATATATATATATATATATATATATATATATATATATTCTTTCAGAGCGAACGTTTTTAACTCATCTTTGCTTCTGGTTGTCCATGGAACAAAATATTTTGAGATGGGGTTTGCAGCCAAATACATAACATTTTGGGGGTCCTTGACATGAAAAACTTTGAGAACCACTGACATAAGGCGGGCCGTGGTGGCTCAGGGGTAGAGTGGCTGGATGGTAACCGCAAGGTTGCCAGTTCAAACCCGGGCTCCCCCAGAGTCAGTGTCAAAGTGTCCTTGAGCAAGACTCTGAACCCCTAAGTGCTCCTGATGTGCTGTTTGGTGCCTTGCATGGGGTCCGCCGCCATCGGTGTATGAATGTGTGTGTAAATGGGTGAATGTAATGCACTATTTATCATTTTACATAGAAACATAGGTTTGTCAGGATTTGGAAGACATCTTTAGAGTCAGTTCTCAGGTCTAAATGGGTTAAACAAAGGCACACAAATCAAGGCTGTGAAACACACGTTTCATGAAACTGGCTATAAAGGTTTCATGAATGAGGCCCAATGACTTGAAATAGGTGACACAATAATTAGTGGTTTGGTAATAGCTTTCATTGATAATGACTTCCTGTTAAGGTTTCTTGAATTTACATGTTTCCTTGTTTAGCGCTTTATTGTAGCAAAATGAAGAATGGGCTATTTCTTTCTGGCATCGCTCATTTCTGCCTGGGCTATTGCCAATGGACAGCAGACTAGCTGACTGCAGTCGCTGAACAGTCGTCCTTCCAGGCTATGGGACATAGTCTGTCCGCGTCTGGGCGTGGCAGATGTGGACTACTGAGCAATCCAATGCACTTCCATCCCAATGCAAAACTAGCGATCTGGTCAAGGCATATTTTCATTTGTATATTTTACTGCATTGCGCCCTGTCTGGCAGATACAGACATTAACACAACTTGAAAAGACAGAAATGTGTTTACTGTTTAGCAGTGGCTAAAATGTTGAGTTGACCATCTTTATTATCCTATCTTTTGACCAATCTATAATCAGATGTTGCAGTTTAGAGTGAGGACGAAGCTTGCACCAACGGCCCTGTCTGTGACAATCAACCTTTATTTATATAGCACATTTCACACAACCGAAATTGACCAAAGTGCTTCACAGAATCACAGTAGAAAAGTAAACATGGTAAAATGTAATCAAATAAGAAAAGAAAACAGGGAAACATGGCATGTATATTAACAAGAGGCATAAACAACAAGAATACGTAACCATTAAAATAATCAGATAACATTAAAGGCCAGAGAGAAAAGGTGAGTTTTAAGAAGGGACTTCTCGATGGATTGAGCAGCTCTAATGTGGGGGGGAAGGTTGTTCCGTAGCTCTGGGGCTGTATGAGTTCGGACATATATGGGGGAGCCAGGCCATTATCCCATTCTCGGCGGGAACCCCTTTTGGTGTTTTAAGCATTGTTATACTTGAAAAATAGCAGATCTACAAGCTCATAGCGCAGCACTGAGGGCCACGCTACGGGCATTTTCACGAAAAATCGTGAAAATGTGGTGCAAATCTTTGAATATATATTCTTTCAGAGCGAACATTTTTAACTCAACTCTTTGCCTTTGGTAGGTCCCTGGAACAACATATTTTCAGATGGCGGTCCGCGGCCAAATACAGATAATTCTGAGGGTCCTTGACATGAATTGGTATAGAACCAATGACATAGAAATTTAGAAGACATTTTTTTAGAATCGGCCTCGGGTCACAATGGGTCAAGGGATTTAAAAGTAAATAAAATAACCTTGAAATCAATCCTTTGTTTGATAGGGGAGCCAGTGAAGAGTGGTTAGGACTGGTGTGATGTGGTCAAATGTTTTGGTACTGAGAGAGGTTAGGACTGGTGTGATGTGGTCAAATGTTTTAGTACTGAGAGAGGTTAGGACTGGTGTGATGTGGTCAAATGTTTTGGTACTGAGAGAGGTTAGGACTGGTGTGATGTGGTCAAATGTTTTGGTACTGAGAGAGGTTAGGACTGGTGTGATGTGGTCAAATGTTTTGGTACTGAGAGAGGTTAGGACTGGTGTGATGTGGTCAAATGTTTTGGTACCGAGAGAGGTTAGGACTGGTGTGATGTGGTCAAATGTTTTGGTACCGAGAGAGGTTAGGACTGGTGTGATGTGGTCAAATGTTTTGGTACTGAGAGAGGTTAGGACTGGTGTGATGTGGTCAAATGTTTTGGTACTGAGAGTGGTTAGGACTGGTGTGATGTGGTCAAATGTTTTGGTACTGAGAGAGGTTAGGACTGGTGTGATGTGGTCAAATGTTTTGGTACTGAGAGAGGTTAGGACTGGTGTGATGTGGTCAAATGTTTTAGTACTGAGAGAGGTTAGGACTGGTGTGATGTGGTCAAATGTTTTGGTACTGAGAGAGGTTAGGACTGGTGTGATGTGGTCAAATGTTTTAGTACTGAGAGAGGTTAGGACTGGTGTGATGTGGTCAAATGTTTTAGTACCGAGAGAGGTTAGGACTGGTGTGATGTGGTCAAATGTTTTAGTAATGAGAGAGGTTAGGACTGGTGTGATGTGGTCAAATGTTTTAGTACCGAGAGAGGTTAGGACTGGTGTGATGTGGTCAAATGTTTTGGTACCGGTGAGAAAGCGGGCAGGCAGCAGCGGTTTGAACTAATTGCAGGCGCCTGAGTGCGGATTGGCCGATGCCATAATTTACGGCATTACAGTAATCCAGCCTTGAGCAAATGAAAGATTGGATAACGGTTTCGAATTGTTTGGGGGTAGATAGGGTTTGACTTTGGCGAGTAGACATAGACGGGACAGTGATATGCACATGGACAGTCTGCTCAGTTGTGATGGTCCAAGTGGAATAAAATAAAAATACATTTTCAAACGTGCATGACAGCACAAAAAATCACACCCGTGTGAACTGAGTGGTGCAACTCCCCTCTCCCCCAACAGCGCCACTTTTGCCCCTACTGCTACTCATAGTCACATAGGTGAGGACGGGGACGGACGGACATTGCTGTTCCTTGGAGTGGTTGCCCCACTCAAAAATAATGGCTAGGCTAGTAGTTTGCATGGGAAGTTTGCAGACATAGTAATTCTAATTTCTATCAATATCCTAATTACAGTGAGATTGAGCTAATAGTTAAATTTGTTAATCTCTGTGTGTTCAGTTTGGGAAAACTTGTCTAGCGCACAGCCATCTTCATGCTTGGTCTGGGCTGGCTGAGTAAACGGGGACTCGGACCCCATATATTTCCAGGATAATGGATAGATAAGACTTGTAGTAAGGTTGTTATTTTGAGAACTAAATGCCCCACAATATGAATACATTTTTATGTTTTATTTTCATGGTAACTGTATAAGTATAATCGCAATATTCCACTCGAGGGTGATGCTTGCAAAACTCTCCTCCGCCTGGTTCCTTACGGCATCACTGTCGTGCTCGTGCCAATAACCACGATAACGCACACACCCTTTGGAAAGGGGCTTAACAAGCTCAACGAGTTGGAGTGGCAAAATAAATTCAAGCATTTGACTGAACTTCATCACATTCCACAAATCATGTAACAACATTACATGACCTACTTAGTCACAGCACGATCAAATGGCCATAGGTAACGTTTTTGACAGTTAAAAGACAATTATGTACTGTATATAATGTACCTACAATAGATACGAGAGGGTATTTTCTCACCAAGCCTAAAGACTACCACTTCAAAATCAACCTAAACCACTGTAGGTAATGTAATAAAGCTTGAAGTTGTGAAAGGACTATGTTCACATGAAAAACAATCACACCCGTGTGAACCGAGTGGTGTAATTCAGTCTTACCCAATACCCAATCTTTCTGTTTTAGGAACACAAGGCTGCTGTACTTTATACCTCATACTAAGCATTTAAAGTACGAGGTATAAAGTACAGCAGCCTTGTGTTCACAAAACAGAAAGATTGGGTATTGGGTAAGACTGACGTTATGCATCTTTCAGGACCTTTCACTGCTTTGTCTCAACCATTACTCTGGTAATGGCTCTGGTCTCAGCCACCGCGGTAGATATTTTGACATTCCGTTCCGTGGTCTCTGGATCGGGTTCTGGTGAGGAGGCGGGCAGCAGAGTTTTGCACATACTGAAGTTTTTTGAGAACTTTAAAGGTGACACCTTGCAGTAGTCGAGTCTGGATGTGATGAAGGCATGGATGAGTGTCTCTGCAGTCTGCAGCAGTGTGGGATGGAGGCAGACATGCAGCCAAAAAAGATTAGTTTGGACCAACGAGTAATAGATTTGAAAGCAACTTTGCTCTCTTATTAAAGAGTATTCTCTAATCTCTTCTCTACACATACTCGTGAAATCTGTACAAATACCTTGACTTGGTTATAATTCATGAAATAACATTTGTTAATACTGCCTTACATTACACTTTTAAATTAGACATACACTGTAGAAATCCACCATAGAGCTGAGTTTTCCTGTACTAACGGTTGAGCAAGTTGGTACAGTACAACTACAGTATAATCTTTATGCTCCAACACCTGTTTTTTGTCTTGTCTGTTGTGGCTGTGTTAAAAGGAACATCTTGGTCTGTCCCATTTTTAGATTTGTAGACCCGACTGTGGGAATTATTGTCATGCTCACAGGTGTGCTGAGTCTGCTTACCAAACACACCTTTTGCTCCTTTTCACGCAGATCTACATGCATGTGACCAGCCAGACCATCCTCCATCCTAAACAAACTGTAGCACGTGTTGAATAACACTGCCATTTGACAGACGCACAACACTCTGTGCTGGGTGTTGCAGCCCCCCAGGTGCTCCCTGTGTACTGACTTCGCCACGTCACTTCACTCCTCACACACCATGTGTTCTGTACCTCTTCCACCCCCCACCCTCTCCCCAACAGGCCTGCAGTACGGATATGTTGCTAATAGTGGAGCTAGCTCAGGCTTTGCCGGCAGCGCCTCGGCCCAGGCGGCAGCAGTAGCAGCCCCCCCCTCGCCATCCAGCTCCGAGGATGATGACGATGATGAGGATGAGGATGAGGAAGCAGGTCTGCTTTAGCTTTGTACCACCCCACCACCGCCCCGTCCCCCCAAGTCACCCTGTCTTTCCAACATCACGCTTGCACTTTCTGTTTACTTTTTATATTGTACATCCCCACTCTTGACACACGCGAGCACCTGCGATCACTGACATTCATATCTCATCTGTATCCGTGTCTATCCATCTGTTGACCCCCCAATACTTATTGGCTTTCCATTTGTCATCTCCTCCTTACTCTTTTCTAGTAGACTAATCATGACTCTGTCCTCCATTTCTGCCTTCTTCCCTGCTCCACATCCTTCCAGCATTCAGCAAATTGCTCATCTTCCTTCCTCCTCAGCATAGCTATCAATGTCATTTGGAATCTTACATCATTTGTTTGGGCTGGGCACTTTGCATGTATCCAAAACCTCGTCTTTCAGACAGGTGAGAGGTAAGTTGCAGTACCTGCCTACTTGTCCTAGGACGGTGTTGCAGAATCCGCTCATCTCCTTGGGATATCAGAAGGCTCCCAAATGTGTCTCCTTGAACCTGTCCCTGAGCTGGACACTCGGCTCATCCTATGTCACTCTGGGAGTCTGGATAGGGGCTAAATGCATGAACTGTAATTGCAATGCAGACGGTGGGATTGTAATGCACGAGTGGGCATTCCATTCCTCACTTAGCATGTGTCTCGGTGCCTCCTTGCTAAGTCACCCAGTAAAGCTCTGGGCAATGATCTGTCTTCTGCTGCAGTGCACTTTAATTACCAACAAGCAATTCATCTATGGTGGCTGAGTGAAAATGCAATCATTATATCAGGATACTGGTTCTCAAAGTGGACTCCGGGGTCCCCCATCAGTCCCCCATCGGTCCTTGAGAGGGTTCTAGGCAGTGCTGTAGCCTAGGTTATTTTTTCAGACGGTCCATAATTATTCCCAGCGCGACACATGCACATATAGGCTATACGCTCGTGGATGAAATGGTTAGCACTAGACGGTATACGCTTTTTCCCCCTAAAACTTTGCCACGGTATACTGCATACAACGGTAGACTACATCACTGGTTCTAAGGGGTCCCCAGGCAGCAAAAAACAAAACAAAAATAAAAAGTTTAAACTCTTAAACCCTAGTTTATTTGTTGCCAGGACCGGCCCACAATTTCCCTCTGTATTGGGAAAGTGATGCTTGGTGCTTTGAGCCTGAGGTCACACAAAGTAGTGGTATGCTGTAGTAAAAAGTATATTCATAACTTTTTGTATGGTTGTATACAAGTCCAGAGGCACATCTGGACTTGGTATGGTTGTATACAAGTCCAGAGGCACATCTGGACTTGTCTCATGGCACACCATTTGTGAACCACTGGTGTAAATGTGGCACCTTGGTGTTCTTCTGAAAGCCATTCGTATGGTTTCACTACTAATGTCTGCAACCTCGAGGCTTTTGTTGGTCAGTCTGTCCTCGTAGCCTAATGTCCACACAGGAGATAATCCAGCAGGGTTGCCTGTTGGTTGGTCAGATTTAGCATGACATAATTGGATCCCACTCTTACCAATGAACTCTCGGCAAGCGCTATACTACTCCATGTGGCCCCAGTAGATTAACTGACTCATTCAAGTGTGTGTGTGCGTGCGTGTGTGTGTGCATACTGTGTTTGTCACTTGTATGCATACGCACACTTCTGTCCCCTCACCTCGAATTACAGAGGACATACACAGAGTTGATGTTCAGTTCAAATGACTAAAAGTTGCTCTTTGTTTTGCCATACAGTACTTGTTGTGCTTTCCTCCCCTCCTTTTTCGTTCCTTTTTATCATCTCTCATCTCTCCTTCCTTCCAATTGACTTCTTCCACTGCTGCCATGCTCATCATTTTATTCTGTTAACCTCTCTCTCTCTCTCTCTCTCTCTCTCTCTCTCTCTCTCTCTCTCTCTCTCTCTCTCTCTCTCAGGTGGTACGTCCTCCTCTACTACTGATAGTGCCTCTCCGGTCCCTAACAGCTATGACTCTTTAGAAGGAGGCAGTCCATACCCAGGTGCACTCTCCAGTCATGCAGTGCAAATATAATACCGCAACATAACAATGCTCCATTCACTAAACATGTTCTGTTCCTTGCACACACATCATCTCCATCCGAAACACTGGGACGTGCGTGTGCGCGTGTGTGTGAATATGCGCATGCTTTCTGGTATGAATGTCATTTCACAGAGAGAGACACTGTTTATATTGTTAAAATCTCTAACTCATGTCTTGCACGTGTGAATATCACATTATTAGTTGGTAGACTGAGGCTTCCAGCAGATTCTAAATTAGTGGTTCCCAAACTTTTTTATATCCAGGACCCCCAAATTGACACTAATTAGCCCACAGACCCCCACTTGAAAAGATATGGCAGGGACCCCCATAAGAGAAGATTTTTACGGCTCTAGCAGAGATTCTCAACCCGTTGAATTTCAAGGACCCCAAGTTTGACATGCATTAGTCTACGGACCCCCATTTAATGTAATTTATATCTCTGAGACCCCAATTTATATTGTAAAATTAATTAATTAATTTAATTTAACTCTGACAGTGTAGAAATGGAACCAAATGGACCCTAACGGTTTCATTTGGTTTCATTTCTATACTCTCTGAATGACCTACACTCTCTCTCTCTCTCTCTCTCTCTCTCCTGCTGTCATTCATTCTCTCCCTCTCCCGTCTGTCCTACGACACACACTGTCTGTCCCTCCCATCCATCGGCCTCTCCTCCAGACTCCATGCCTCCCTCCAATGACATGTCCAACCAGGCCCCGCCCTACAGTAGCTACGGTTACCCCGTTATGCAGCCCACCTATCAGCAGCGGCCCGTCTCCCACGTCGACTCCTCCCCTTCACACGAAGACTACGGCCAATCCAGCTACCAGCAGTATAACCAGGTAAAGCCTGATTGATTACAATGGTCTATAGATAACAAAACTACAAACTAACAAAGTTTTGCAGTGCGACACGCCTTTTAACATCTCAACATGCCCCTGAAATCACATGGAAGAGAGACACAAACCTTGCTAATGCTATATTTAGTGGTTCAGGTTAATAAAGAACATATTCAGGGGCATCTCTTACTTGAAAAACCTTTCATGTTTATATGCATTTGATGCATGCGTTTACCTTGCTTACTGTTAAGTCGCTGTGGATAAAGAGTGTCTGCCAAATGCCTAAATTATAATATACTGTATAAAATCACACCCATGTGAAGTGAGGGGTGCTCTTATCATCGTACATCATCATGACGTAACATGTCTATTTGCTCAGACACTATGATGTAAAATTGTCCATCCATTGTCAATAGGAATTTAATGTTTGTGTTAGACGAAAGTCTACACTAATAGCTGAATATAGGAGGCACCCCTCAAAAATCACATGTGTGAAGTGAGGGGCATCAGCATACATCATCATACGTCACATTCCGTGCTCAGCCAATCAAATCATCACAAATCTCATTCCAGCCAATCACTTTTATCTTCAATATTGACTTTGCTCAGCCAATCAAATCATCGCTATGGGGTGATCGGCCACAGCCAATCATCAGCCAATGTTTGTGTTCACACAAACCCTCAAAGCTGGGCTAAAGATATATAGTATATATAAAGCAACAGCTACAGTATATAATACCCCACACATTTTATGTACCGGTACCTACATTTTGGATTGGCCAAACGTCACCTTCCCAAATTGTGTCATAGTCAAATTACGTCAAATTTTACGTCATAGTGTAAACACAAACATTGATGACGAAGGTGCGAACGCAAATTATGATTGGCCGGAATGAGATGATGTATGATAATGTACGATGATAAGAGCGCCCCTCACTTGACACGGGTGTGATTTATTTTTTAACTTAATACTTTCAGCGCCATTGCCGAAGACCTTTGTCAATTGAAGCCTAATTTTGATACTAACACTTAACGCCATTGCCGAAGCCCTTCGGCAATTGCGCTTTTATAGTGCGTTCGATTGTTCAAGCCAAAATGCTACTTACGTTAGCCGGTTAGCTAGCTGTGTTGTTAGCACCCAGATGGCATTTTGGTCAAAACAGCGTTTCTTTGACGGCACAGAGCTGATGATCTGGAGCTCTGCAGAGCTCCGGTCTGGATTCACAATGTAAACAAGGCCGGCCCAGCTCTGTGTAAATTCCTAACTTAGGACTACTGCTAGTGGAGTGGAAATGGCGGCTTTTCAAAATAAGAGTTCAAATAAAAAAAATGCTAATCGTAAATTTTCAATAAATGATAGCGCTGAAAGGGTTAAAAATCTTTATATTTGGCATTGTCTTTATCAATGGTTGCAGGGTTGCTATAGTGCCTCTCTGCTAGTTAATGAATCCACAGGGAGTTCAGGTTTCTATTCTTTCTCCCCCTCCCCAGCCATTCCCTAACCTGTCCCAGCTGCAAACGGCCCTCGGGGGCCTCAGTGGGGTGCCAGAGTTGGAGATGGAGGCCCTGATGCCGGTGAACCTGCTGCATGAGAGGAACCTGCTGCCCACCAGACCCCAGGAAGCCCCTGAGCCCAACCTCAGCCCCGAGCTCAGGAAGGTCAACTGCAACCCACAGTGAGTTGAGCGTTCGCTGGCATACTACCGCGTAGTATTATTTATCAGGGGGCAGTTATATCCATACTATAGACATAGAAAGGTAGACGTCTCTTCCGGCTCTGGGGGTGAATGCTCTCAAGCGAGGGCAAGCTTCCATGTTGGTGCCAAGGAACGTAATTAAAGGAAGGGACGTGAGTCAGGTGACTGCAAGGCCACCATGACACTCATGTCCATATAACTCTATATATGGGCGCCACTTCCGCCCTCAGTGCGAGACAGGTTGCTCCAATGAATTGCAGCGGCCAATGAGGCGTCTACCTTTCTATGGTTATATCATCATCATTACTTGTATCTTAAGTCTCCCATTCTGGCCATGAAAGCCATAAAGACGTAGTGCAATGGCTATTTCGGTCATTTTATTTTGAAGTTTGAGTCTGAAACGGAAGGCTGTACGGTTTCTGAACCAATCAGTGCGTCACATGCCTTCAGGCGATGGGACGGTAGCTCTGCTACACGCGCGGCGCATGGAGTTTGATTGTTTACAAGCCAGACAGTCGGCCAGTATGCTGCTATTTGGCTTATTTCTAACCTATAATGTTTTCAGATATATATTTTAAGTTTGAAACGAGTAATACACTGCCTGTGTCATCTTGAATGAGACTTAAAAACGTAGTTCTGTAATGGAGGATAGTGTTTTGAGGACCGTGCAGCAATGGAAATAATTGAGTGGTGTAAACCACTCCTACAACTGGCTTTGTTATTGAGTGGTGTAAACCACTCCTACAACTGGCTTTGTTAGTCTGTCTGTGCAGAAAAAATGAGCATGGTTCCTACGGTCACCCGGTTCACCCGGGTGTGATTTAATTACGTCAGACATTACGTCAGACCACAGCTGATCAGGCTATATAAGACCTTACACCACTCAGTTCACACGGGTGTGATTTATTTTATTTATGCAGGACTCGACACATCATCACACATCACGTTTTCGTTAAGTAATTAAAATTTAAAAAAAATAGGACCTTTGACATAAAAATCACACCCGTGTGAAGTGAGGGGTGCTCTTATCATCTTAAAACATGATGATGTAAAACAAACATTGAGACAAAGCAAACATTAAATTCTCTTTATTGTCAATGGCGTTTTTAAAACAAACATTGAACTAAAAACAAACATTAAACCTGTATATAGGAGGGGCTATCGCCCCTCAAAAATACACAAAAGTGGAAAACCTCCCATTTTTTTGGCATCCATTGTTAGGTATGCCCATATGATGACCACGGATATGGTTTAAAAGTGTGAAAAACATATTTTTTTATTTCACTATGTCTTTAAATGCCTGGTGAAAGTGAAGTGATTCTTATGAGGAATATGATAGTTGGGTCATATTTGAAAATCCTTGCATTGTCTCTGTTCCACAGTACGTTCAGGTGTACCCTGACCAGTGTTCCCCAGACGCAGACACTGCTCAACAAGGCCAGGCTTCCCCTGGGACTGCTGCTCCACCCCTTCAGAGACCTCCAGGTAAGACCCACTGACTCGATGTTGGGAGCCAAATTACACTAAATATGTTGGTTAAAAAATAGAGATGTACAAGGAACCTGGCAAAAGTTTACAAGAAACCCTTAGGATTAGCAGTTACAGGCACATGACAGAGAAGTAGGTCAGGAAAATGGTTACAGTTGCGCACAATCCAGCCACATTTCCTGGGGGAACACAAACAATGCCTTCGCCTTAGAGATGAACAGAAACATATCTTTCCCTCATTTCATGTGTTTGGGGGATCATGAGGTGAACTCAAAACACAAACCATGCAATATGAAACACTTGGGTCCATACAGTACATAGAGTAAGACTCACAATGTCATTATCCCCCCCGCCCTTTTTGCAGAACTTACCGGTGATCACGTCAAGCACCATCGTTCGCTGTCGCTCGTGCCGAACATACATCAATCCCTTTGTCTCCTTCCTGGACCAGCGCCGGTGGAAGTGTAACCTCTGCTACAGGATAAACGATGGTACGACCCACCATCTCATAGAATAGGCACCCACCCACCCACCCACCCACTCACTCATTAATTCATTAATTTGCTTATATTATGTATTGAAATAAATTGTCCAACCTCTCTTTACCACCCTATTTAAATCAGAGAACTCAGTCAGTGTTGATTTTGACAGCAAATGTTGATTTAGTCATAGTCACTTGAATAGTTTTCATTTAGTTTTAGTCACATTTTAGTCACCTGGAATGTTTTAGTGTTACCGGTAGTCTAGTTTTAGTCTACTAAATATCATAAGATTTTAGATCTACAAGCTCATAGCACGGCACCGAGTGCCGCACTACGAGCTTGTAGATCTGCTAAAATTGTGAAAATGTGGCGCAAATCTTTGAATATATATTCTTTCAGAGCGAACGTTTTTAACTCAAATATTTACTTCTGGGGGGTCCCTGGAACAACATATTTTCAGAAGGGGGTCGGCAGCCAATTACATATATTTTTGGGAGTCCTTGACGTGAAAATGTTTGAGAACGACTGACATAGAAACATTTCTTTTCAGAAAACTGATTTAGAAGACATTTGTAGAATGGTCCTCAAGTCTAAATGGGTTAAACATTGTGTCATTTCCCCTCTGTCTCAGTGCCAGATGAGTTCATGTACAACCCAGTGACCCGCTGTTATGGTGAGCCGCACAAGAGACCCGAGGTCCAGAACTCTACTGTGGAGTTTATCGCCTCCTCGGACTACACGGTGAGCTCTCCTCTCCTCTCCTCTCCTCTCCTCTCCTCTCCTCTCCTCTCCTCTCCTCTCCTCTCCTCTCCTCTCCTCTCCTCTCCTCTCCTCTCCTCTCCTCCCCTCCCCTCCTCTCCTCTCCTCTCCTCTCCTCCTCTCCTCTCCTCTCCTCCTCGGACTACAAGGTGAGCTCTCCTCTTAAGTTTTGAACATTTAATTTGTCCGTCCACTAGAGGGAGTGCCGGTCACACAGTTGTGTGGCATACAGTGAGTGAGAATAAACAAAAGTGTGGCTCGTTTAATTTGTAAAATGCCATGGTATGTGCCCATGAGACAGTTTGGTCGATATCGATATCCGATATAATAAATTGCTGTTATAGCCGATAACCGATATTACCGATGTCGATACGATCTCATTCTGTAGAACTAGAATTATAATAATTGTGTCTATTCTGAAAAATACATAACAGGGTATCTGCACTGCAGGCTTAGGCAACTGAGATTTAACTTTAATGCCTTATATTTAATGTTGTGAGCTTGCAGATCTATTCAAGCTGTTACTTTGGGCTTGTTTATCTGTAAAGACAATCGGGGCGCTCTTATCATCGTACATCATGACATAAAATAGACACTGTCTATTTGCTCAGACACTATGAAGTCATCCATTCATTGTCAACGGGAATTTATGTTTGTGTAGGACAAAGTTTGTGGACAGACACAAACAAGACCAACCAAGCTGTATATAGGAATAAAATCATACCCCGATGACCTGTGTGAAGTGAGGGGCGCTCTTATCATCATACATCATCTCATGAACAACTGCATTTATGTGATTGGTTAGCCGATTTGCTCGTCTACATATGAAGTAAACTTTCCCTTCATTGTCAATGGCATTTAATGTTTGTGTTGCCACAAATGTACGTCATATTTGACGGACAATCGGACATATGACCTAATTTCTCCTTTCATTGTCAATGGCAAATATGAGACGTGTGGGGACAAAAGCTGTATATAGGAGGGGCTAGCGCCGCTCAAAAATATTGAACCAATGTTTTCTCATTTTCCGAAAAATTAACATTTTGGAGGTGGGTGGTTTCTGCTATATGCTTACACACGTGTGTGTGTGTGTGTGTGTGTGTGTGTGTGTGTGTGTGTGTGTGTGTGTGTGTGTGTGTGTGTGTGTGTGTGTGTGTGTGTGTGTGTGTGTGTGTGTGTGTGTGTGTGTGTGTGTGTGTGTGTGTGTGTGTGTGTGTGTGTGTGTGTGTGTGTGTGTGTGTGTGTGTGTGTGTGTGTGTGTGTGTGTGTGTGTGTGTGTGTGTTCAGTTGAGGCCCCCTCCTCCAGCGGTGTACCTGTTTGTGTTCGACGTGTCTCACAATGCTGTGGAGGCTGGATATCTGAAGTACTTCTGTGAAACATTACTGGAAAACCTAGAAAAGTAAGTGTGGCACTCTGCTAGCAGTGTATTCCTTACACATGTTTACATTTATTCATTGGTTCCTCTGGCTGACTTAGTTTAAAAACGTTTACTGTAAATCGTTCAATAACTCTCTATTCTCCCCTCCGATTGGCCAGCGATTCGGAACTCTTCCCAAGACTTTGTTGTGCTTTGCCATCACCTGATAGGACGGTATAGGGTGGGTGGCATACCCACCCACCCTATACCGTCCAATCAGATGAGGTGGTTTCCTATAATAGTGCGGTCTCCTATAGAGATAGGCAACCACACTCGCAATTCCGCAGGATTACATATTTCTAGTTAGAACCTAACTTTACTTGCTCCTCTCATATTATTGATCGAAGATTTGCCATAAGGGATTAACACACTCTTCCCTCCAAACCTACGCAAACTCCAAACTGACCCTAGAGGTGAATCCTACCCGCTGTCCAAACCCCTCTCAGCCGTCCTACAGTCTGTCTCAGTAAAGGAACACGTAAAAAGAGGGGTGGACGATGCACTACTATATAATGTGGAAGGAAACGACCGAAGCACTGGTTCTAAATGCCTGTCAGGTCTGTTTCTCAGGGAGATATTTCATCTCCTCTGTCCCCCTCATCATCTCCTCTGTCCCCCTCACCACAGAACAGGCTGCGACAGAAAGCT
This sequence comes from Electrona antarctica, assembly GCF_951216825.1. Lineage (NCBI taxonomy): Eukaryota > Metazoa > Chordata > Actinopteri > Myctophiformes > Myctophidae > Electrona > Electrona antarctica. The sequence continues at coordinate 31,179,900 of NC_136806.1, forward strand.
GGCCTGCAATCCTGTTGTCTGGACATCGTCCTACCTCTCTTCCTCTCCCCATCTTAACCACACTCTGAAGTCAATACTTTTTCAGTTAGGATAAAGTTCACTATAATGCAGTCTATAAAAATACAGTTTTGGGTGGACCTTCGACCCTCTCGGGTGCGGGGAAGGCCGGCAGGCTCGCCTCGAAGAAAACACTTTAACCCATTTTGGGCGGGAACCCCTTTTGGTGTTTTAAACATTATGTTATGATTTAGCTATTGTAAAATAGCAGATCTACAAGCTCATAGCGCGCCACCGAGTGGCGCGCTACGACCTTGTAGGTCTGCTATTTTTGAAAAATCGTGAAAATTTAAATTTCGAGGTCAGGCCTAAATGGGTTAAAGGAAAATGCACCAATCTGATGCACTTTGAGAGCCATATTAAGATTCTAGATCTATGAATAAAATGGGTCCTCAACACAGGGGTCCTCAACATGTTTCATACCAAGGACTAGGAATGTCCCGAGCACGTTATTTTGCTCCTGATCCGATTCCAATCATTTGATTTTGAGTATCTGCCGATACCGATTTTTCCTGATACGATATATATATATTTTTTTAACACTTATGCAATATCACAATAGTACAATATCCAAAATCACAGATATATGCTAAGGATAAATATTGACACTAGGGATGTCCCGATCATGTTGTTTTGCTCCAAATCCGATTCTGATCATTTGAAATTGACGTGATCGGGAACCTACCAAGGACCCCTTAGCTGAGAGAGAGGGGTAGAGCAACCCCTCTACCCCTGAGTGGCTCAGGGGTAGAGCGACCAGACGGGAACCGCGAGGTTGAACCAGTGTTGTAAGTAAGCCTTACACCGTGGCGTTGTGTGAATCTCAGGTTGCCTGGGGATACACGGACCAGGGTGGGGTTCCTGACGTTCGACAGCACCATCCACTTCTACAACCTCCAGGACGGCCTGTCACGGCCACAGATGCTGGTGGTCTCAGACATCGATGGTATGTGTCCATTATCTGAACTACTAAAACAGCGGCATTCAGTCCTGCAAACACTGTGGACTGTCAAGTAGTACCTAGCCTCGGAAACCCAGACGTTTTAGAACCAGTCGAGTAATTGACCCTGTGCATTGCAGCCATGTATGTGTGTTTGTAAATTAACAGACACAGTAGGCAGGCTCTATACTGGATCTGAGCAGTGGATAGAAACCAAGCTTTCCATACTTACTGAACTATGGAAAACCTGGTGATGTGAGTTTAAGTAACATTTTAAGGATATATCCTGGAGTGTTTGGTAGATTCAGTTGAAGGAGGTGGAATAACTGAACATCATACTATCGAGAGGTATTTAAACACAGTTGACTGGTGATGCAAGCTGGTAGCTTAGAATCTCTAGCAAAGTGTTGCTAATGACAGGGCAGGCATTATTAAAAGACGGAGAAGCTGCGAACATTAACAAATCACTGTACGATTTATAACGCACGGTTCAAGAGTTATAGGGCAAAATGTTAAGCAGCCGATGTGAAAAGTGTTCTTCTTCCTTGGTCTACCGATGGGTCCCGAGGTTAGCTGTTCACAGACGGACGGACAGACGGACTCGAGGGACTGAAAACATAATCCTTGCCATCGGCGTAACGGCCTGCCCTGGCGGGATAACAAATGCATGGCGATACTTCCCAGTTCTACTGGCAGAATGCATTAAGAACGTTTAGGCCCGGACAGACAGAGAAAAAGACATGCCCATTTGTAGACGGCTAGCCTCCTACAAGAGCCATGCTGTACAATAATTGAAGTAAATATGACCACATTAGGGTTATGAGTCGACCTTCCATAATGGCTGCTTGACCATTTAAATTACCAGCCACCAGTGAAGCATTCGACTGGTGGCTCCTATACTTATGAAACTTCTGGAATATTTGATGTGATTACCACACTTGAATACCAGGACGTGGATGGTGGCATGATTTATTACTTTTGACTAGGCATTCATTATTGACTATAATTATGGAGCAAATATTTCTGGAAAATCCATTTAAAATACTTAGTTCATGATTTATTCCTTTGCTAATGAAGAATGATGTTCACTAAGGAGTCTGAATGACTCCCAGATGTACAACAAAGGTATGCGGAGCGACCACCAGACAAAATACAGTATGTGGGGCGACCACCAGACAAAATACAGTATGTGGGGCGACCACCAGACACAATACAGGTATTTTGGCTGTGGTTGCTAAGCTTGTTTTCTCTGAGATTGACTAGTAATAAGTCATCCTCTGGAGGTGCTCTTCTTTAAAATTAAAAAAAACTTTTGGTGTCATGTGAACATATAATTTTGTTGCCTCGGTTGAAGACATCTTAATATATATATTCTTTCATGTTTTTCAGATGTGTTCATTCCATCTTATGACAGTCTAATGGTCAATCTAAAGGAAAGCAAAGAGGTAGGTAGGGCTTGTGTGTCTTCGTTGTGTGTTGTGATGTTTGTGTGAATGTAAAAATGGCTTATTCTATGACAGCCTTCATGTTTGTTGTGATTTGTTTTGGTTCATATTGTGCAACTTCACTCACCTAACTTTGTTTTCCTCTCTCTCTTCCCTGTTTCCCTGTCATTGCCCCCCCCCCCTCCTTTCCTCTCTCTCTTCCCTGTTTCTCCTGTCATTGCCCCCCCCCTCCTTTCCTCTCTCTCTTCCCTGTTTCTCCTGTCATTGCCCCCCCCTCCTTTCCTCTCTCTCTTCCCTGTTTCACCTGTCATTGCCCCCCCCCCTCCTTTCCTCTCTCTCTTCCCTGTTTCTCCTGTCATTGCCCCCCCCCCTCCTTTCCTCTCTCTCTTCCCTGTTTCTCCTGTCATTGCCCCCCCTCCTTTCCTCTCTCTCTTCCCTGTTTCACCTGTCATTGCCCCCCCCCCTCCTTTCCTCTCTCTCTTCCCTGTTTCTCCTGTCATTGCCCCCCCCCTCCTTTCCTCTCTCTCTTCCCTGTTTCACCTGTCATTGCCCCCCCCCCTCCTTTCCTCTCTCTCTTCCCTGTTTCACCTGTCATTGCCCCCCCTTCCTTTCCTCTCTCTCTTCCCTGTTTCTCCTGTCATTGCCCCCCCCCCCTCCTTTCCTCTCTCTCTTCCCTGTTTCTCCTGTCATTGCCCCCCCCTCCTTTCCTCTCTCTCTTCCCTGTTTCACCTGTCATTGCCCCCCCCCCCCTCCTTTCCTCTCTCTCTTCCCTGTTTCTCCTGTCATTGCCCCCCCCTCCTTTCCTCTCTCTCTTCCCTGTTTCTCCTGTCATTGCCCCCCCCTCCTTTCCTCTCTCTCTTCCCTGTTTCTCCTGTCATTGCCCCCCCCTCCTTTCCTCTCTCTCTTCCCTGTTTCTCCTGTCATTGCCCCCCCCCTCCTTTCCTCTCTCTCTTCCCTGTTTCTCCTGTCATTGCCCCCCCCCCCTCCTTTCCTCTCTCTCTTCCCTGTTTCACCTGTCATTGCCCCCCCCTCCTTTCCTCTCTCTCTTCCCTGTTTCTCCTGTCATTGCCCCCCCCTCCTTTCCTCTCTCTCTTCCCTGTTTCTCCTGTCATTGCCCCCCCCCTCCTTTCCTCTCTCTCTTCCCTGTTTCTCCTGTCATTGCCCCCCCCCCCTCCTTTCCTCTCTCTCTTCCCTGTTTCACCTGTCATTGCCCCCCCCTCCTTTCCTCTCTCTCTTCCCTGTTTCACCTGTCATTGCCCCCCCCTCCTTTCCTCTCTCTCTTCCCTGTTTCACCTGTCATTGCCCCCCCCTCCTTTCCTCTCTCTCTTCCCTGTTTCACCTGTCATTGCCCCCCCCCCCCTCCCCTCCTTTCATCTCTCTCTTCCCTGTTTCACCTGTCATTGCCCCCCCACCCTCCTTTCTTTGACTGTCATCTCCTCTGTCCTGCTCCCTACTCCCCCCACCTTCCTCTACCATGGCCTTCTCCTTCACTCCTCATCACCTCTTTCCCTCCATTTCTCATTCTCATCCTTTGGCCTACTTGCCGTTGTTTCTCCTGCTCTCATCTTCTGCCACTCCCTTCCCTCCCTTCCACCCCTGACCGTTCACCAGCTGGTGAAGGACCTGTTGCTCTCCCTCCCATCCATGTTCAGTCATAGCATGGAGACCCACAGTGCTCTGGGCCCTGCGCTGCAGGCCGCATACAAGCTCATGTCTCCCACCGGGGGCCGAGTCTCTGTGTTCCAGACCCAGCTGCCAACGCTGGGGGCCGGCCTGCTGCAGTCCAGAGAAGACCCTAACCAGAGGTCCAGCACTAAGGTATGGCACATTGAATACGGATTGATTGATTGGTTGGTTGGTTTTATCGATCAATATTGACTGATGAGTAGACTACTACTTGTGTGACATATTTGTTTTTTTACTAAAGCCTGTTGTGTTGACTTAATTACATCCTTGGTGCCTAACTAAGATGAGCTGAGCTTTTATTTACTCGTCAACAAATCAATCACTAGGATCCCCTTAAAATAGGATCGGTGAACCAATAGGATGTTTTCGACCGGCACCCGCCCCTCTAGAGCAGAAACCACACAGGCTAGGCCACCCGCCCCTCTAGAGCAGAAACCACACAGGCTAGGCCACCCGCCCCTCTAGAGCAGAAACCACACAGGCTGGGCCACCCGCCCCTCTAGAGCAGAAACCACACAGGCTAGGCCACCCGCCCCTCTAGAGCAGAAACCACACAGGCTAGGCCACCCGCCCCTCTAGAGCAGAAACCACACAGGCTAGGCCACCCGCCCCTCTAGAGCAGAAACCACACAGGCTGGGCCACCCGCCCCTCTAGAGCAGAAACCACACAGGCTAGGCCACCCGCCCCTCTAGAGCAGAAACCACACAGGCTAGGCCACCCGCCCCTCTAGAGCAGAAACCACACAGGCTGGGCCACCCGCCCCTCTAGAGCAGAAACCACACAGGCTAGGCCACCCGCCCCTCTAGAGCAGAAACCACACAGGCTAGGCCACCCGCCCCTCTAGAGCAGAAACCACACAGGCTAGGCCACCCGCCCCTCTAGAGCAGAAACCACACAGGCTGGGCCACCCGCCCCTCTAGAGCAGAAACCACACAGGCTAGGCCACCCGCCCCTCTAGAGCAGAAACCACACAGGCTGGGCCACCCGCCCCTCTAGAGCAGAAACCACACAGGCTAGGCCACCCGCCCCTCTAGACCAGAAACCACACAGGCTAGGCCACCCGCCCCTCTAGAGCAGAAACCACACAGGCTAGGCCACCCGCCCCTCTAGAGCAGAAACCACACAGGCTAGGCCGGGCTACAACTAAAGTAACACTTTAACTGTTGCGCATAGTTCTGAAGCGTACAAATCATGCTTACTGTTGTGCGTAGGCCCATTCTGAGCCAGGAAGAAGCGTTCTATAAAAACCTGGGTTTATGTATTGGTATTCATTGGAATTGGAAATCTTACATTTCTACTCTTGCCAATACTTTGTTGATTTACTAAGCGTGACATCATCTTAGACATGAAACAGTCATGGCCTAAAACACGAGAAAGATGTTCCCAGGACCATGATTTATTATCATCTGTTGTTTATAGAGCGATGTAGAACGACGAGGGCCCAGGAAATAATTCTCTGTTCATTTTCCCCATAGACTTTTCAAAAAGTATTTATTTAAAGACGTTTACACCACGGACAAAGCAAACTCTTGTTGTGACAAATCATGACAATAAACACAATGTTTTGGGCCGATTCTTTTCTTCTTTCTAATTATTTGATCTGCCCAATACATTGTGTTTATTGTCATGATTTGTCACAACAAGAGTTGGCTTTGTCTGCGGCGTAAGTCTATGGGGAAAATGAACGGGGAATTATTTCCTGGGCCCTCGTCAGGGGGCCCAGGCACATAAATAGAGCGACGCTCTATTTATGTGATGTACAAACAAATGACAGTCAGATGCATATTTGCATTACTGGAGCGTGTGATGATCGAGGCAGACAACTGTCCGCATCAGTATTATTATTCAAATCGCAGCAGGCTCTCAAAGACAATTATGTTGTATGGGGAAAATAAAAGCACATGCACTCAGTTGTGTTGTTGTCAATTCCAGAGTGTTCAGCACCTGGGTCCAGCCACAGACTTCTATAAGATGTTGGCTCTGGACTGCTCGGGTCAACAGATAGGAGTGGACCTCTTCCTGCTCAGCTCCCAGTATGCTGACCTGGCTTCTCTGGGTAAGAAATGCAACTCTCCTAAATACCTTTTTATTAAAGTGTCGGTAAGGCTGGGCAAATATCGATATTATTGTGACGAGACTACCTGTCATCTGGGATTTTGGATATTGTAATATCGCAATATATGGCATAAGTGTTTTTTGCCACCAACTGGTTTTATTTACCAATTTAAACCTTATTTTATACAATTTTCAAAAGTAGACAAAATAGCCAATCTCCAAACGCACAACGTGTTGCAATGTGCAACGTTTGAAATAATCGCCCAGCCTTAGTATTAGGTCTCCCAAGGTGAAACATCTTGTTTGAAGGTTTCCCATGCATTGATATTTACCTGGGCGAGAATGGGAAATTGTAATTAATGCTACCTCTGGTGCTGTGGGTTACTCATATAAACATTTTTAATAATGTTGAATGTTTTAATGCTGTTGATTGTCAAGCATGTGAAAGTCAGGGTCTATGCTATACTATACGTAGCGGCAGCGGTGGCCGAATGGTTTGCGGAGCGGTCTTGTTATCGGAAGGTCGCCAGTTCGAATCCCCGGACCGGCACGTTAAAATTACCACCGCTGAAGTGCCCTTGAGCAAGGCATCTATGAGCAGGGTCTGGCTGTAAACAAGCATCTCGAGCTTAGTCCATTCACCCTGGGTAAACAAAGAAATTTGCTTTGCTTTGCTTTTGCCTCAAATGTTTGCCCAGAATAAAGGTTCATATATGCACATTGTTAAATCACAGCTTGTACAAGATGTGGAGAAGTGAGTCCTTGTGCAATATTTGTGGTCAGTTGTGCAACATTTCACCGTATGTTTGAGCAATAAGGTGCTGTTCTTCTTTGTGCTGTTAGTGAAGTTTATGAGCAGTTTCAGAAGGTGCAATATTCTGGTTTTGCAATAACCGATTTTTATGAGCAGTACAACCAATGCACGGCACTGTAGTATTGACTGTGGTTGACCCAATAAGGTGCCACTTCTCCTATGATGATGTTTTCCAAATAGACACATGCAGGATGGTGAACTGCCACTGCCACAGCTGCTGTGGCTGCTGGGATGATTCCCAGTATGTTGGGGGAGAGATGTGTATATCTGAATGTTTGTGGTCTCTTCTTCTCTCCACCGAGTACTGCCTTGGGGAACTCCTTTTAACATTATGTTTATAGGATTAGAGGAATAGTGTCTGGGCTCCGAGACCTTAACCTTTTTGTAAAAAATGTAAACTGAGTAAGAATGTAGGTTGCTAATAGAATTCCAAATGTGTATTTCCTCCCTGCTCTATAAACGCAGCCTGTGTGTCCAAGTATTCGGCCGGCAGTATCTTCTACTACCCGTCCTTCCACCACATTCACAACCCAGCCCAGTTGGAGAAGTTCCAGAAGGATGTGGAGCGCTACCTCACCAGGAAGATCGGCTTCGAGGCCGTGATGAGAATACGTTGCACTAAAGGTAGCAGGGGGCAGGGGTTGTCCATGTTGTACTTGTTGTTTTTATGAAAACACGTTTTCCACTTGATATTAACACAATCCAATCCATGCCAACCTCGAGATATCTTGTGGAAAGCTATTAAACCCATCTTGTCCAAACACGGAATTTGATAAGAGAGCATCAATCCAGCATTAAAAATAATTACCTTATTTTAGCTTCCGACGCTAGACCCCATAGGGGTCCCATGTGTTACATCAGTGGTTTTCAACACCTTTCAAACCAAGGTCCATTATTTTGTGAAACCACTGTGTTACAACATTGAAAATCCAAAAACGCTGTGTAATGTAAAACATTAATTCAAGGACGTGGAACGTAACTATTTCAATGAAATGAACTGTGCGTTGTACTATATTTTTATTCTTTTAACTCTTTAAATGACATGAAATGAACTGTGTGTTGTACTTTATTTGTATTCTTTTAACTATTTCAATGACATGAAATCAACTGTGCGTTTCACTTTACTGTTATTCCTCTTCTGTCTGTGCCTCTCAGGTCTATCCATCCACACGTTCCATGGGAACTTCTTTGTGCGTGCCACTGACCTGCTGTCCCTTGCCAATGTGAACCCAGACTCTGCCTTCGCTGTCCAAGTGTCAATCGAGGATAGCCTGGCAGACTCCTCGCTGGTCTGCTTCCAGGCTGCACTGCTCTATACATCTAGTAAAGGTGCAAACACACATGCAGAAAGATGGACTCGCAGCCATATACCTGTGTACGGTATTCTGTGTACACACACAGACGGTGCCATTCAGAATGGGTGCATAGACACCTCATGCAGACACACAAAGACACAGTGGCTCAGGGGTAGAGTGGCCGGTAGAGCAGCTGGAGGTGAATCACAAGGTTCCCAGTTCGATTCCCAGGCTCCTCCAGAGTTAGTGTCGAAGTGTCCTTGAGCAAGACTCTAAACCCCTAATTGCTCCCGATGTGCAGGTTGGTGCCTTGCATGGTGGAGTGTGTCTGTTTGTGTGTGTGCTGCGCATTTAGCCCTGGAAGGTTCCATTTTGTTGTGATTTAAAAATAGTAGTAAAGATAGACGCTCAACCTTGCGGCAAGCAGGGGACCTTTCTGCAGCAACCTGGTTGCTGTGGTTTTCCGGTGGTGTGGTTATTGTCACACCCACCTAGTTACTATGACATTACATTATGCACATTTCACTACCGTGCTGCACGTACATGAACACTCATGTGCACTTGTGTATCATGCACAGATGATAACTAACTACTAATACAAATGCCAACGAATGCGTTTGATGTTTTGTCATAGGCTAAGTGTGTGGGTGTGTTTTCTCACAATGGACAATGCAATGTGTTCCAGAAGGGATAGACAATCACAGGAAAGTATTAGAAAGTCAGCCCAAGTTTGCTTTCCTCTAATGGACGGCCTCCCACACGCTATCTGAATCGCCCCACTTCTTCACCACTAAAGCCCTGTTTTATTCTTAGACTATCCAAAAATAGCCGATCCACAAGTTCACACTGAGTGAGTTTGTAGATTGTGTTTTTTTTTTTGGTGAAACATGTAATCTGTAATCTCATGCCCAAAATAAGGACGCCAGTGTGGAAGTGAAACCCATTCAGGACGGGAACCCCTTTTGGTGTTTTAAGCATTATGTTATACTTCGCTTGTAGATCTGCTATTTTTTGAAAAATCGTAAAAATGTGGTGAAAATCTTTGAATATATTTTCTTTCAGAGCGAACATTTTGAACTAAAATCTTTGCTTCTGGAACAACATATTTTCAGATGGGGTCCGTGGCCAAATGCAGATAATTCTGGGGGTCCTTGACATGAAAAAGTTGAGCACCACTGACATAGAAACACAGAAAACCTTTAGGATTCAGAAGATTTTTTTTTAGAATCTGCCTCAGGTCTAAATGGGTTAAAGCGAAAGGAAGCAAACACTAGGAATGTTAACCCATTCAGGCCTGACGTCGAAATTTAAAAAAAATGTTTTCTAAATCATGACAATTTTCTGAAAGATTTGAGGCACATTTTAACGATTTTTCAAAAATAGCAGACCTACAAGTTCATAGCGCGCCACTCGGTGGCGCGCTATGAGCTTGTAGATCTGCTATTTTTCAATAGCTAAATTATAACATAATGTTTAAAACACCAAAAGGGGTTCCCGCCCAAAATGGGTTAAAGAAATGATTGTATCCCCTTCAGTAATTGTTGGGGTATCTGCTACGGTAACATTTTTTGACTTGTTGGACCCTGTTCAAAAACACAAATACCTTTTTCATGAAAAGCAAATGATGACAATATCGTGTCCCTCTCTTGGTCATCCATGCTGTCGTCCAGGGAAGCGGCGTATCCGCGTGCACACGCTGTGTCTGCCGGTGGTCAGCCAGCTGAGTGAGGTGTATGCTGGGGCAGATGTCCAAGCCATCACCTGTCTACTGGCCAACATGGGTGAGTCCAAGACTCCAAGTCCCAGAATGCATCTTTATTTTAATTACATCAATGCGTTTTCTGCCTTGTAGTAATATGTGAATTGAAAGATTGTTAGGTGGTATCAAATCAAAAGGAAATAAATAACACACTCTTCCATTTTTCAGGCTTCAGCTTTGTTGCCTGTCATGTCCACTACTTATTTGATGTGTATATAATCCAGTTAGGAATAAAGGAATAGCCAGCACACAACACATGTCCTTCACATGGTTTATTTGCCTCTGACGGACAATAAACCATGTGAAAAGGACATTTCTTGTGTGACTGGCTATTCCTTTGTTCCCATGTGTACATTTGAGCCTTGCACCTACAAGACAACTTTCTAATTTGGAGTGTTGCAGGTTCTCTTTGTTAAAATGATTTGTTAAAGATGGAGTGCCATGATTTATTTCCACCCTAAAACATGATCATCAGGTATTAGTTATATAAGGAGGAAGATTTTTTTTTCCAAAAAAGTATTTGTTAAAATGACGTTTTTATGTGGACACGCCCACCAGTTCAAGTATGCCTGGTTTGTCTGATGGGTGGTTATCCACCTGAACTGAAGCCGCACCCACAGCTGTTGTTGTATGATAAAGGGGCAGGGGTTAGGGGAGGGGATGATGGTGTGATGTCACTATATCACTGTTTGTTTTTCATTGGCACGTTTAAAGGTCAAGGTTTCAGCCTCCAGGAAGAAACCCTAAATACAAAGGAAAGACATCATTGCACATAACAACCACACCAAGGGGTCTAATGAAGTACTGTCACCTCATAAACACATGAAAAACTTGAAAAAATACAAAGATCACGGCACTCCATCTTTAGATTTGTATAAAGATAGAATTTCTGAACACTTTATGTGGGTCTAAATCAAGGTGTGATATGTCCCTACTTAAATGAATTTCCCATGTCAACGTGGCAGCCATCGACCGGTCGGTGTCATCTAGTCTGTCGGACGCGCGGGACGCCATGGTGAACGCCGTGGTGGACTCCCTGTCGGCCTACAAGAGCACCGTGTCCAACATGCAGCAGTCGGGACTCATCGCTCCCTGTTCACTGCGCCTCTTCCCCCTCTACGTCCTCGCACTCCTCAAACAGGTGCATGTGGACACACACACACACACACACACACACACACACACACACACACAAAACACACGGCTGACGAACAGACTCAACAGAGGCATGCAAGATGAGATGATGAGCCCAAACCACACCAACGATTCAACATGCAACTCCTTGCAACGACTTGCAACCATTATCTCCAATAGCAGTTGGAAGGAGTTGCAGTGGTGTGGCTGACTGTTGTGTTGCAAGGATAGTTGCAACAGGATTGGTGCGGTTTGGGCTTTAAAATGCCTTCTAAATCCTGACCTAAGATTTCAAAAATGACTATATAGAAAACAAAAACTGATTTGCAACAACTAATTTGCAACAACTCAAAAATGGGTTCCCATCTTGAAAGGTAAAACCCCAAAATGGGTTCACGTGCTTAATGGGTTAACTAAAACTAAGCAGAAGCTAGAAACTAAACCTAGGTGTGGGGAAACAAGCAGAAAGTGTATTGTGCACATATGTGGTCGTCTTGGTCTGGTCAATTTGTCAACACAACAAGCAAGGAGAGTCGTGGATTATGTGTGCACAGTTTCATGCCAGATCGGTCCAACGGTGCCGGAGTTTACCTGCTCGGTCACAAACATAGTCTGGGCCACGCCTTCAGCATGGTGGAGACAATAACCTTGACACACACACATCCATCCATGTTGTCACCAGTGTTGCATGAAACCCCCATGACTCTTGCAGATACTAGACAGGATTAATTCGCACACATATTACCGAGGGTATTATTCACACACACACTCTAAACCACGCCCTCAACCCTGAGCTGCAAACATATCCGCCTTATTCACCCACATGTTCATACACAAACACACGCACGTGCACACGACAGTTTAATGCCATGCCACATTCTCCAACACCCCATTAATTCCTGTTTTCATCTGGGGCTTATGCGTATAGTATACATCCTGGCCTGGGTGTGTTCACATTGTTGCTTCAGACAGACAGACTGACATACCCACCATCAGCTGGCCTACACTTACTACTGACACACACCAAATTACAGTACTTGAACCTTTTATTAAAAAATAAAATATTACAGAGGGGTAATACCGCAAAATGAAAGGCCATGCTCGTTTGTTTGGTTGTCTCTATTGTTTGAGCCACCCTTTCATTGTAATATCACAGACAGTTAACATGTATTTTGTAGCAATTGTTCATTGTGGTAAATCTTCATCGGATCACCTTGATTTTGGACCATCTTGCCAAACATTGAGGGCGTTGAAGCCAAAATATAAAGACATAGTGATGTCTTCCCTGCCGTTGTAACCTAACTGCGTTCGTTACACCCCTAGGTGCGATATTATGTTATTGCTTTCATAAAGTAGGCGTAAACGTCTTTAAATAAATACTTTTTGAAACGTCTATGTGGAAAATGAATGGGGAATTATTTCCTGGGCCCTCGTCGTTCCTGGGCGACCCACGGGTTGAGAACCCCTGGACTAGTTGATAAGGGGAAAAAAGGGGGGGGGGGGGGGGTTCTCCTGTTTTTGTAGGCTTCAAGATCAGCTAGAATGCTAGATTATAGTCACCAATGTACACAGTTAATATAAAACTAAAACACACAGTGAAAGCCCTACTCCCAACGCGTCCCCTGACTCCCCTGCTGCGTCTCTCTCTGCAGACAGCCCTGCGGACGGGGACCAGCACGCGGCTGGACGACAGAGTGTTTGCCATGTGTGAGTTCAAGAGCCAGCCACTGCAGCAGATGATGCGTATGGTCCACCCCGACCTCTACCGCCTGGACAACATGTCCGACCAGGTAGGAAATGCAGGGCTGCAACCATCCAGCTTACGGTATGTTCTTAGCGGTTGTCCTAGCGTTGACTTTTTAGGTAAATCGAATAATCGAGAAGGTTTATTTTTAATACATTAACAATGTTAATCAATTTACCACTTAACCATTATTTTATACTTTTTTTGAACGTTTTTGAAAGCTTATCTTTTATACTCTTTTATACTGCTTTCAGATTTTTATTAAAGGGATAGCATGTTGAGATACAAATACAGATAATATACAATATATCATTAAAACAGATCTTAAGTATAGTGCTCACAGCCCCCAGCACTAGAAGGTGCTGGGGGCGTGTTCTCTCCTCCGCGTCATCAGTGCCCATACCCGAGGCGGGGTTGGCAAAAGGGTTTTTCTGTGTGGAGTTTGCATGTTCTCCCCGTGTCCCCTAGGGAAGGTAACCTCACAAAAAACATGCAGTAATCCTGGTCTCTAAACTACCTCCCCCTCGTCAGCCGGGGCGCCTGATGTATGGGAAAGGAACTGGTCGGAATAACGTGTTCCTTCCACGCGCTACGTCCAGCTGGGGAAACTCTCCCCTGTCAGGGGAGCATAAGGAAGCATTAGGTCAGTCCGCTGCCCCCCCCAGGTTGGCAGAGGAAGTGTAGCGCCCAGGATTAGATAATTGACACTGGGTGAAAAAATGGGTTGCAAAATTGTGGGATAAAAATGTAATTAAAAAGAAAACAAAACATACGTCATGGGCTCCCTTTAAGTTTTTAGACATCTCCAGAAGTCTCCTTAGTGTTAAGCAATGGGGAAAAAAAGGGCACAGTGCAAATCTGCGATCCATTAAATTGATTAGTTGGATTAGCTGTTGCACCACCCCTACAAGAAACAACCCAAAGTGCTGGGAGTGACGAGGAGAGAAGCTTTTATCCTCAAACTAATCCCCCTGCACCACCTCTCTGCCGCCGATAGGGGGCGCTCCATCTGAACGACATGGTGGTTCCTCAGCCCCAGCTGCTGCACCTGTCTTCTGAAAGACTGAGCCGAGACGGAGCCTTCCTCATGGACTGTGAGAACGTAAGACCCTGCCTCCTTCCTTCCTTCCTTCCTTCCTTCCTTCCTTCCACCCCACCAGGCTGAATCACAGCCATGCTGTGACAACCACACATGCTGCGGACGTTATTTAGAATTAGATCAGTGGTTCTCAGACATTTTCATGTCAAGGACGCCCAGATGTATATGTATTTGGCTATGGACCACCACCTGAGAGCTTGTACGCATATGTACAAGCTCCTGGGGCCGAGGGGCCAGGCACCCCCAGGTATTGAGCCCTGCATCGGGAGCGGGATGTCCCAATGCAAATGTTTCGGGCGCGGGCGGTATTTAAATACCTGCGGGCGGGAACAGGCGGTCAAGATAAAACCAGCAGGCCCCGCAAAATCCTGCATCCTCCCACAATTAACCAGATACAGAGCTTATATACACTTTATGAATATGACCTGAGGAAAATATAATTTCCCCTAATCGCATGTGGAGTCTCTCCCTCTCTCTCTGACTCTCCCCCTCAGCACAGGACGCAGTGTGAGAACGAGAGAGTCTCTCTCTCCCTCTCTCTCAGCACAGGACGCAGTGTGAGAACGAGAGAGTCTCTCTCTCCCTCTCTCTCTCAGCATGAGAATGAGAGAGAGAGTGCGCAGCTCTGTGTATGTCACAATATCATGGCCTACCAATAATATAATTGTCCCGTCGCAATATAAACACTTTCCCCTCTATCTGTGTGCTACTCCTCACAAATAAACAACCCCTCTCTCGTGCTTGCCTGCTCAATCTCAGCAACTGTTGGGTAAATGTAATGTTTTTCGATCTCAATGGAAATATTGCGCGTTTAGCAGCATTTTGTTGTATTATCTCACCTATGCAAGCGATTCATATGATAGAAAGGTAGGCACACTAAGCTAAGGCTTCAGCCTACACCCATTTGGTCAATGTTTCATTTCAAACAAATGCAGGCACTTTATTAATCCGTTTGTTTTTTCCTCTTTTAATGACCAAAATAAATAAACTACTACTGCATTAAACAACAAAATTGCAGGATGGTGCAGGATTAAATGGGACTTCATATTTGGTTGCGGGCAGAAAAATAATCCCTTGTGGTGGCTTGTATGGTCAGGATAGCCGCGGCACATTGTTTAGACAGATGCTACTGTAGGGCTTGTGTTTGTCCTGGTGTCCTAGTTACTTTGTAGCACTATATTGTGTTTCTTTGCTCTTTATGTAGGTGACCATTCATGGCAGGGGTTCATGCCATTTAATCTGATCACTCTTAGGGGTAGGGGGTTGTTTATGTTTTATGCTCTATTTCTCTAGACTAGAGAGACGGGAAGGGCAGAGAGAGGAGAGACTTACGAGCCAAGACCATAAGTCGTCATTTCTGACGTCACAATAGTTTAATTCAGTTAAGATTCGTACGGAAAACGATTTCATCTTGAAATCTCTAATTTCATCAGGATTTGATTTGATTCAATCCGATTCAATAATTTTATACAATGAATTGCTATCCTTCCATCTTCAACCACTTATCCGGCTTGGTTCACGGAGGTACTGTAGCAGGACCCTAGACTTCCCTTTCCCTGGCCACATTAGCCAGTGCTCAGGCTGGCTGGGGGATCCTGAGGCGTCATGTAGAGCAGTTACAATACCTCCTCCTTGCCCTCAGACTCTGTGGCCTCCTCCCAGCTGGGCAGGCCTGGAAAAAAGGCATCATTACTAGATGCCTGAATCACTTCCCCGTTTTTCGTACCCGATTTTGCAACAGTGAGGGGTGGAGAGCCCTGTATGCAGATTCAAACACACTGCCTCTGCCTTATTTACTACAGCAAACAACCTTAACAATTGTTTTAGTTGCCTTATAAAGATTCATAACTTGTAAATTGTAATATGCTATTGGCTATTTGTATTCTTTTTGGAAAAATATACTCATGGAAAGACTATTATTTTACTTCTATTGACCCTATAAACAATTTAGTATATTCATTTTTTGCCCACTCAAATGGTACCTCGTCAGATAATCCCCACATAGCCTACAACAACTTCCGTGAACCGACTTCACTGTAGTAACCTTTTCATAAATTAAATTATATTTGTACTTTAGGCAAAGTCGTGCAAGTTTATAGTTAGAGAAATTCAAAGTTTCAACACCAAAGTAGTAGTAGTTGTGAATTAGCAAACTGGACATTTTATCCTCATGTTGCGCATGTTGGCCACTTGAATCTCAGTCTTTTGTTCATGACCCACATTTCATGGCCATAGGCGAGAGTAGGAACAAGACCGAGAGCTTTCCCTTTCCCTTAGCTCCTTTCATGATAAAGCAGTGTGGTACAGCGAAACAAAACACAGCTTCTGCTGCCTCTAATCTCTGGTCGAGCTTAGGCTCCCTCACTGGAAAACACTCAGGGTAAGGAATCATTCCCTATATGGAATGGGCCATGGCCTCAGATTTAGAGATACTGATCCTCATCCAAGCCGACCTCGCACTCTGCTGTGAACTGACCAAATCAGTGCTGAAGTTGAATGAATAAAAATGCATTTAATGTGACTGGATGAACTATTTTGATCAGTAGTGGAATATGGACCGCAAATGATATGATACATCAGGCTTCAGGTTCTCTGCGCATTTCTCTTCAAGTGCCATATTTGATGTTACTTTAGCCAAATAAATTATAGATTGTAAATTGAATTTCCACCTTATAGTCTAGTAGCCAGCCCATAGAGCCCCATTGTGAACCCGGACATGTTGAGTACACCAAGGTTTTATGTTAGAAATGTTTAGTATGGATCCCCAGCATGTAGAAACTGCCGGATGCTAACTTGCATATGTTGAGCAATTTTCATAATTGTTAATGGTATGGTCACATATGCCAATTATGAAAATTGCTCAACATATGCAAGTTAGCATCCGGCAGTTTCTACATGCTGGGGACCCATACTAAACATTTCTAACACAAAACGTTGGTGTACTCAACATGTCCGGGTTCACTTTTTGGCTACTAGACTATTAGCATAGATGCACCAGTGCATTGTAACACCGCTAGTGTGAATATTGCCAATGAAGTATCATTTAAAAACCCAGGAGTGACTGTACAAAGGTTTTCAATTTCTGCTCTTATTCTCTGTCAGGGAGGTAACATGTACATAGTGTATGTACATCAGTGTTCCCTAACTTTGTATTTCTCCATGTACAGGTGTTTTACCTATGGGTGGGTAAATGCTGTAATGAGATGTTCATCAGAGACGTTTTCGGCTGTCCCAATCACGCTTCTTTACCACCTAACATGGTTAGTAACACGTTTCATTGCATTACCAAAATCAGCAAGTGGACTTCTTGGACAATTTAAAAACAAACCACTTGCACTTACCGTAATAGCAATGTTTCATCCAAAGCATAAAGACATGATTGAGGAATGACAGCTATGTCATGATTATGTCACAATATTTGGTTTTTACACACACACACACACACACACACACACACACACACACACAGAGAGTAAACCAGAATGCAGACAGCACACAAAGCTTTATAGGCCCAATTCAGGGCTCTTGATACAGTGCGGTATTATTATATACTCTACACCAGGGGTGCCCACACTTTTTGACTTGAGAGCTACTTTCAAAATGACCAGCTCGGCAAGATCTACCCACGAAATCAATTATTATACTATTGCTGAAAATAGTTTAAATATGTACCTGAGGGGGCTTCGGAATAGTAGAGTTCGTGTTACATTCTGTACAGTATAAGACAAATGCACTTGGAATGGGAAATAGAGGGGGAGAAATGTTTTTTTTTTTTTTTTTAATCGTTTTTTTTCTTCAATATTTAAATGAAATACTATTTAGGGGCATGTCATGTGATCTACCTGCACAGCCTTTGTGATCTACTGGTAGATCGCGATCTACCTTTTGGGCACCCCTGCTCTACACATTACAATTCTGAATTTCTAGCTTCACAATAAAATGCCTTCCAGTACAGTCAGCAGTGCAAAGCATGTCGTGCAGCAAAACAGATTTGCTTGGCTAGCCTTTTCTTTTGTACCCCCCCTTTAACAATAATGTTGCGGCTACCTCGGACACTGTCATTACAACACAACCATGTGGGTGTGATAACAATAGCCAAAACTAGCATCAATTGTCAGGGCTTGTTTCTGCCCTTTATTCCATATGTCTAGACCAGGGCTGACTGACACATCCCACAGCCACCTCTAGACCAGGGCTGACTGACACATCCCACAGCCACCTCTAGACCAGGGCTGACTGACACATCCCACAGCCACCTCTAGACCAGGGCTGACTGACACATCCCACAGCCACCTCTAGACCAGGACTGACTGACACATCCCACAGCCACCTCTAGACCAGGGCTGACTGACACATCCCACAGCCACCTCTAGACCAGGGCTGACTGACACATCCCACAGCCACCTCTAGACCAGGGGTTGACTGACACATCCCACAGCCACCTCTAGACCAGGGCTGACTGACACATCCCACAGCCACCTCTAGACCAGGACTGACTGACACATCCCACAGCCACCTCTAGACCAGGGTTGACTGACACATCCCACAGCCACCTCTAGACCAGGGTTGACTGACACATCCCACAGCCACCTCTAGACCAGGACTGACTGACACATCCCACAGCCACCTCTAGGCTGACTGACACATCCCACAGCCACCTCTAGACCGGGGCTGACTGACACATCCCACAGCCACCTCTAGACCAGGGGTTGACTGACACATCCCACAGCCACCTCTAGACCAGGGGTTGACTGACACATCCCACAGCCACCTCTAGACCAGGACTGACTGACACATCCCACAGCCACCTCTAGACCATGGGCTGACTGACACATCCCACAGCCACCTCTAGACCATGGGCTGACTGACACATCCCACAGCCACCTCTAGACCATGGGCTGACACATCCCACAGCCACCTCTAGACCAGGGGTTGACTGACACATCCTACAGCCACCTCTAGACCGAGGTTGACTGACACATCCCACAGCCACCTCTAGACCGAGGTTGACTGACACATCCCACAGCCACCTCTAGACCAGGGGCTGACTGACACATCCCACAGCCACCTCGAGACCAGGGGCTGACTGACACATCCCACAGCCACCTCTAGAACAGGGCTGACTGACACATCCCACAGCCACCTCTAGAACAGGGCTGACTGACACATCCCACAGCAACGGGGCTGACTGACACATCCCACAGCCACCTCTAGAACAGGGCTGACTGACACATCCCACAGCCACCTCTAGACCGGGGCTGACTGACACATCCCACAGCCACCTCTAGACCATGGACTGACACATCCCACAGCAACGGGGCTGACTGACACATCCCACAGCCACCTCTAGAACAGGGCTGACTGACACATCCCACAGCCACCTCTAGACCATGGGCTGACACATCCCACAGCCACCTCTAGACCGGGGCTGACTGACACATCCCACAGCCACCTCTAGACCATGGGCTGACACATCCCACAGCCACCTCTAGACCGAGGTTGACTGACACATCCCACAGCCACCTCTAGACCGAGGTTGACTGACACATCCCACAGCCACCTCTAGACCGAGGTTGACTGACACATCCCACAGCCACCTCTAGACCGAGGTTGACTGACACATCCCACAGCCACCTCTAGACCAGGGTTGACTGACACATCCCACAGCCACCTCTAGACCAGGGTTGACTGACACATCCCACAGCCACCTCTAGACCGAGGTTGACTGACACATCCCACAGCCACCTCCGTGCTTCACATTCCAAACCACGTGCATAGTTCTCCCCACCGCATATCCAATTGTGTAACCGGTGGCGGAGAGCAACTAAGTACATTTTACTTAAGTACCGTACTTAAGTACAATTTTGAGGTATTTGTGCTTTAGTTGAGTACCGGTATGTCACATTTCCTGTGCTTTTACTTCTACTCCACTACATTTCAGAGGAAAATATTGTATTCCGGACATTTAATTGTACGGGTGTATTTCTACATTGCAATATTGGTACTTTTACTTAAAGGACCACTTCACCACTTTTCAACCTATCTTCATATAATAGGTCCTCACTAATAATCATGATAAAATGGCACCATTTTTTTCGACTCAGTCTGTGATAAGAGCACTGTAACCCGTCCACCAGTGACATCGTTAGGCAGATTATTTTTACAAAAATGTTTAGATTTTTATTATCGTGAGAACGATGGCTTCCATTTTCGCATTGCAACTTTTCAGGACTAGAAAGCCTGCAGTTTCTTGGATTTCCCATTGATGATGTCATTGGGGGTCGGGTTTCTGAACTGCCCACAGCCCTCCTATGAGACTGAGTAGAAAACCTTTTTTTTGTGACATTTTATCATGATTATTAGTGAGGACCTATTATATGAAGATCGGTTGAAAAGTGGTGAAGTAGTCCTTTAAGTTAAAAAAAAAATATATATATATTTTTCCACCACTGGAAAGAGAGAGAGAGAAACCCGGGCTGAGTATCTGTATCTGCGAAAGCTATTTCTATCAAGTCGGTGGCTCTCCAAGGCTCGGTAGTAAAAACAATCCCTGCTGCATGTTTTGTTCTTTCTCCTCTGTTCCCGGGCTTATGAATCCCAGACCCAAATTCCTGAGTTGGACACCCCTCTGTCTGAGAGAGTGCGCGCATTCCTCGACTGGCTGCAGGACCGCAGACCCTTCTGCCCCACGCTCTACGTCATCAAGTAAGTATCTGCACAGTGGCGGAAAGGAACATATAGTACATTTACTTAAGTGCAATTTTGAGGTATTTGTACTTTTAAGTATTTCCAATTTTTCAACCCTTTTTTTTTTTACTTCTACTCCGCTATGTCTCAGAGGCAAATGTTGTACTTTTACACCACTACACCAACTTTAGTTACTTTGATTATTATTATTATTACAAATGCATACATTAACCACTTCAGCCATACTGTATATACATTTCGGCTATTTTCAAATTTATCTGCTATTTGAAAATATTATTTTCTGAAATGGGACATTCTATATAATGAGTACTTTCAACTTTTGATACATTTTAACACAATCCGTACTTTTCACGAGAGCTCTCGTGAAAACGTATTAAGGTCACCTGAGCCATCCACGAGAAAATATTTGATTTAAAAACATTTAAAAAATATTTGGTGGGTGGGTTTACTGATTTATAATCCATTCATATGATGTCATTAAAAGTAATCAAAACATATTTTACAAGTAAGAGATTTTTTTTTAGCCCACGGTTTTGTGACCCATTTCTTACCCTAAACTAATCTCCTTCTGCCAACCCGGGAAATGTGAAGGGGGAGGTGACAAACTAACGATTTGGACTATGACACACAGTATGGTAGCCCCCTATCCCCCTTCATATTCAGTAGATCCCATGATCTTTTGTGGACAGGTGTAATCCCCTGGGGTCTAGTAGGACTATAGGAAATAATAATAAAGAAATTGCCATTTCTTTTGTCAAAAATAGCTAAAATCGCTAAAACGAAAGAAAGTAGCACATGAAAATAAATAACACTCATCTTTTACTTTCTCTAATAACAACCCAAAACATGAACCTTGGTTAAAAAAAACAAAGTTGTCCTTCAATTTGTCAAACGTTGACTCTAATCTTGACTCTCCGCTCTCCTGCAGGGACGATGCTTCAGCCAAGATGACTTTCTTCCAACATCTGGTGGAGGATCGGTCAGAGGCAGCCTCCTCTTACGTCGACTTCCTCCAGCACATCCAGAAGCAAATGTCTAAATAGCAAAAAGCCCCATCAACAAAGAAAGCCACTTTGGTGGCTGTGTGGAACAAAAAAAATAGTGAGTGAGAAAATATTTCTGGACGGATGAGATGTATGGGGAAAGCATCGCTAGCCAAATGACATCTGAAGCCCAGTCCCTTTACAGCGGCTTGGTTAAGCTGTGACCATTTACAGCCAAAAGGGCAGGAGCTCCAGGAAAAAGATGCAGACGCCAGGCGGTTGTAGAAAACAACAGGAACAGAATGAAATGAACAAACAATTGTGTCTTGGTCCCCGGAAGCAGTTGGCTGAAATCACAAACGATCTACCCATTCAAACCACTTGGATTTCATTCCCCTCCCTGTGTTCTGCCGTCTGTCAGCCTCATGTAGCCTGTGGCCAAACCCTAAAAGAAGGGGAGAGAGCCTAGAAAGAAAGATGTTGTGTTTCCACAAAGTTTTAGTTGACTTTTGTGTCTGTGAGCTCACATGTAGCTAGTGCTATCCCCCCAATCCCTTCCCTTTTTACGTTTCCAACCATTTTGAAGACACTGGAGAAATGTATTTTTCAGCTTTTTTGTTTTGTTTTTTAACGTTTAGTTTTTATTTTGTTTGTTTGCTGCTAGTGACGATAAATTACCCTTCCACTTAAAGACGACCTAAAATGTATTTAATTTCCATTTCGTTGTGTATTTCCTGTGTGCATCTCAGCCAGTCAAACCGATGTGTTGGAGTTGAATTGAACCGGAGCTTGGAACCTCCAGGTGCCGTGCAAGTGACCATCTTTTAGCCAGCTATGAATTTCTTTCCACTTTTTTTCACTTTATTGTTAACTACTGTATCTCCATTAGGACCGCAATGTGCTCTAAATGGGTGAAAAACATTTTCCAATTCAGCTCGTCTTTAATGGGAAGATAAAGCCTAATTTATACTCCATAGCACGGCGGTGTCACTTGCCAATCAGAACAGATAGATAGCTGGAAAATCACTTCTTATTGGCCAGCGACACCGTTGTGCGATAGAGTATGAATGAAGCTTAACTCGTAACAGAACATGAAATGAAGGAACCTGTATCAAACCAGACCCTGTTTTGTTCCCCCTCTATGCGCTAACTGAAAATTGCTATCCACTTTGTAACTATTGAAAAGAGTCTTTTATGTGCGATAATTTATGAACCAGCTTATTAAATAAAGGTAAAACGGTGCTCTGCTTGTTTTAGTCTAATGATTGCTTAGTTATTACTGTCACAGTAACTACACTTTGGCCTTGAAGTAGCATTTGACAAGGAAAATGCAACAATCTGTTCAGAACATTTGCCATTTTGGACAGATTTCAGCTATGACTTCACTTTTAACACCGGCACTCAACTCTGTGACGTGAAATGAAATGATTACTATATTTACCCAGGGTATCTGGGCTAAGCTCAAGAACTTGTTTCCAGCCAGGCCCTGCTCATAGAACATTTCATCGTAGTGGTTCAATGCCTTGTTCAAGGGCACTTCAGCGCTGGTAATTTTAACGTGTCGGACCGCTGATTCGAACTGGTGACCTTCCGGTATCAAGACCGCTCCGCAATCCGTTCGGCCAAACGTTTTCTATACCGCTTCGGTTGACCTGTTTGGTCTATGTCCATTGTCCTGAGAGTGGTTGGGTGATTTTAATTTACATTTGAGAGTTAAAAGGTGCTATATTTCACTATACAGCTGATTTCCATTAAAAATAACACAAAAAAATAACATGGGGCGTGGGGGAGGGATTCTGGATCATAGAGATGTCTATACTTTTCCAAACTATTTCCACTTAAGGTTTACCTTTTTTCACCAATGTTTGTGCATTATGACATATTGATGCTTCCACAAGCCTGTGGTTAACTGAGGGTGACATCCACTAAACATCCAAACATCCAGTCAACTGTATGCTGTTGTGTTCATTTCTCTGCTCCGTTTGCAGACATATCTGGCTGCCATGTGTCCCGACTGTTTAGGGAAAATTACTCCCCGGACCTCAAATATTTCACTCAGTCACGCTTTCAGTGACAGCACAAGCAAAGTGCAAAATGCAGGCGTAAGTAGAGTTAGGTTTGAGTTCAGCCCTTTGGGCATGACCGAGGAAACTTGATGGTCTACATTGGGAAATATATTCAATATTGTAGGAGCAAAAAATGAGTTGTTTTTGCCCATATCCAGCTGGGAATGGGCGTTGAAACAGTCAAGTGTTTTCATGCACTTCAGAGCAAACCGCTGTTTTAAATCGTACATACTTGCCACTTTTCACAAATCTCAAAATAATTAGACCACTCACAGAGGGACACCAGATGTTCTTTCATATACAGTATCTCTTTCTTTCGCTCCCTCTTTCCCCTCAGCCTCTCTCGCTCTCACAAACACTATTGTACACATGCACTTGGCATGAGAAATCCAAAAAGCATCTTTGCTTTTCACCTCTGCCCTCAGTAGAGGCGTTAAAAGCACTGTTAATTTATTAGGCTCCCTTTCACCCAGAACACAACAGCCGAGTAGTGTTTGCCAGCTATATTTAAACACTCCGTTTTGACTGGTCCACCTCGACACACACCCACTTTTCCATGACTCAACTCCTCCCTCTCACTCACCCTCGCCTTGCCCAACCCCTCCCTCTCTCTACACGCCCTGGTTGACATGTTCATGAACAGCATGTCACAGTTACAAGTGCAACTTCACAGTTTGTATGTGTTAAGACATCTGAGTTGATCTGTTTCCTGGAGTCTAATTGTGCAGCCATGAAATAAGCTTAAATTCCTAGATCAGAAACGGTACATTCAGCGTCTGTAGTACATGGGTTCCCAAAGTGGGGTCTGGGGTCCTTGAGGGAGTTTCAGGGGGTCCCCAGCTAAATGATAGTTTGTAACCAAATGGACCCTGAGTGTACAATAACGGGTCCATTTGGTTCGTGTTAAATTAACATTGATTTTACAATATAAATTGGGGCCCCAAAGATAGAAATGCCATTAAATGGGGGTCAGTAGTCTAATTTACGTCAAACCGTGGGCCCTTGAAATGAAAATGGTTGACAATCACTGCTAGAGCCTTAAACAGCTTCTCTTATGGGGGTCCCTGGCATATCTCTTCAAATGGGGGTCAGCTGGCTAAAATATGTCGATTTGGGGGTCCTTCACATGAAAAGGTTTGGGAACCACTGCTGTAGTACATGGGGCCCTTTTCACAGTTTGGCGCTAAATGGTAGGGTACAAACTGGTGTTATAAATGAAATCTAATTAAGGTTGTGTTCCGTTCAGGTCAAAATAGTGAGGGTGCTGCGATTGTGCATGCTGGATCACTGGAAAGACTGCTACGCTAATGGAACAATTGGTATGATTGGAAACATCCGTGTATATACCCTACTATTTAATGTCAATATGGCTGCTATGAAAAGGTCTTTCGTGGTCATGTCCTCGGCAGTCGGCACCCTGACAAGCGATGTAATAAATATTCCTGAGATGAATGATGGTGTGTATTATTACAGTACTATGTTACTATTATATGAACATGGACAGGAATGTTTATGGCTTCCATTGTCCAGGGACTGTGGTTTTGTAAATCAAGTGTGGCGGCACTGTGGTTTCTCATTTTGAGCTCAATGCAAAACTTTCTTTTCATTCAGGCAATTTTATGTGACAAACAATTGTTGGTCTTTATTATTACACCTACAGTAGGAATGTTAATTCAAGCCAGCCAATTTGCTTGCTGCCGCACATTCCTTCTTTATCTACAGTGTACAGTATATGCCTAAATCAAAAAGCTCACGTTGAATTCCATAACTGTTTGTTTATCATGAATGACTACTGAATACATGTCTTCATTTGAGCCAGTTGATAAACGATAAACCTCAGCTCTATAGTGCCCATCGCCCTCCTTTTTAAGACAAGACTGACACACATCTCTTGACTTGTGGAATTCGAGACATTATCTACTGGAGAGATACAATGTGTTTCTGCAGTCTGTGTGCGTGTCTTGTAAGCACACAATGGAGTATTGTTAGACCGGATATACATCACATACTACTGGGCGGCAGTCAAAATAGAGGAAAACATGCTTTTTGTAGTCAGAGGAAAAGCATTTGTGTGCTTCCAGATAAGAACCTCTTTTCTGTCCCTGTGGTTCAATAAACTCTGCTTCTAGTGCAGGGTACTTATAGTATGAGGCCCGCAGGCATGGTTTGTTTTTATGTGGCTGCATGTTTTGACTTCATAAAGTAGTCCCATATCCTTTATATCCTTTCAAGTTGACTGTTTATTTGGTATAGTTGAACATCTGTCTTTGGCGGTCGAAGGACGCGCTACTGGAGCTCTTTTCCGTGTCCGATATTTCTATACCCACGAATAAAGGCTGCGCTTCATAATGCCTCTTTTGTAAAGAAGCATCACAATGATGCGAATGGAGCATGCATCATCTCTCTTTACCACTGAACTGCTGTTGTGTACCAAGCAAACAATGCTGTTTGTTCAGCTTTCCTGTTGCTTGACACAACTGCATGCAAGCAGTTTCCCCAGTTAACCTCCCCCTGCCCCCATTATGCCTTTCAACTGCCAGGGAGAAAGGGAGAGAAGATATGAGTTTATTTTGATGAGCATTCCTTCCTGAACAGACCTGACTTCGAACTTGAACCACATGCAGAACGACTTGAACAAGAATGCTGCCAAGCTGTTGGCATTGAGTGCATGGATGCTGCACTGCTGCAGGCTTGACTAGCCACAGAAACACACTACAGGCCCCAAAGGTGTATAATGGCAGTTGGGTTGATTATTGCACCAAATCCAATATCTCTTATAGGCTGGACATAATGAAAGAGATGTCCATGGCTCTCAATGAATGTATTATTCCTTTACTTCAAAGTCGCATGAACAGACCCAAAACAAAGGTTCTGGATGTGATAGCTTTGTTTTTAGAGTGTAATGTAGCCTAGAGAAATTTCTTACTGTTTTAATAGTCTCCCATTAAAAAAAGGCGTCTCAGATTTGCTCTGTTGGACTGGACTGTTGTACTTGGCTGGTGGCTCCCATCCGAGGGGGCCGTCAACAGGGCTCTATATTATACTCGGGCTCCTTTTCTAGAGTCACTACCTGCTAAAGGCCCCTAGCTGTGTTTGACGTCGAATGTATTAATCTGCCCAATTACATAAGACTTCCTGCCTTCTGGCCGCCTACAACTCAGGCTCCTGAAACGTCTTCATTGGTTGGATCAAAGTCAGGAGGCAGCTTCCTGCTTTTCCTGCGCGACATTGCAAAATCCTCCTGAGCGTCAATTTCAACTCGGCTCAGGGTTTTACAGTACAGGGCTTGGTTTCCCTTGCTGGCTGTGTGCAATGTCTCCAGTGCTTCCTCTGTGAATGGACTGAGTGTACTACTAGTCTGCCTCGAATGTCAGCCAAAGCGGACTGCAGACCCACATACCACTATATCTCTCTCTCTCTGTCTCTGTCTCTCTCCATGTGGAAGCAAGCAAGACACGCCATGAATATAATGTATTCATGCTGCATACTTCATCGAAAAAAGATCGAGATCTAGATTCAGACACCTATGCTATCTCATTTCTAAATTTGAAGAATCATGCAGCACTACTTGGCTGTCCAATACATTTTAGTTACTCTTGTGTTTTTGCTTTAAGAGAGGTTTTAAGTCAAGCACTTTGATGTTGTCTGTTTAAAGCCACGGTAGTTTGCCACATTTTGAATGTAGTAATGTTTGGTAATGTTCATGGTACTGTAATGTGTAGTGGCTGAGAAGCAAACACCAAATAGCTGTGTTTGTCACTATGACTGTCCCTGTCCCACTCTCTGCTTATGTCTCCCTTGTTTGTGGCTCTTTTACAGTATGCCGCTCAGCTTGACCCTGCCCGTCTCGGTCCTCAACTGTCCCTCTCCCAGCTACATGTGAATTAGGTTCCTCGCTTTCCAGATGTTGTTACTGGGGGTGTGGGGTGGGGGGCACAGAGAGAGAGAATCGGAGGGTAGTTCAGTCGTAAAGATAGGGGAGGACCAGAGCTGAGTCTCATGTAAGAGCCATGTGCCGGCAATGGACACCCCCATTCCAAACAAGGCTCTGTGAACTATGTGGTAAAAGGTGAAGGATGAAGAATATACAGGGAGTAAGGGTACTAGAGGTCTGTTCTCCCTGTTCCGCCTGACGGGTCACAGATTTATCGTAGCCTACTGTACATCATGAATAGATTTATTGTCCTTTGTTTGTCTTGCGAGGAGTCGTGTGCCCCCATTTCTGAACAGTGTTTGTTTTGGATTTCCCTTTCCTCTGGTCGTCTGGGCGGTTATGTAAACGGTTGTACTTCCTCCTATGTTTTTCTAATATATTCATGACATGGAGAGGATGCTGGGTAATAATTAAGTGAGATTACGCATCCCAGCTTCCTGAAGGGTTTGATTCCAAACTGCTATATAAAGCACATATCCTTTTATAGCAAAAGGATATATATATATATATATATATATATATATATATGGAGATATATATATATATATATATATATATATATATACCCGTGTGAAGTGAGGGGCGCTCTTATCATCATCATGCATCATCTCATACTGGCCAATCAGAATGCCTGTTGCCACAAATTTACTTCATATTTGGTGGACATTTGACCTAATTTCTCCTTTCATTGTCAATGGCAAATATTGAGACATGTGGGGTCAAAAGCTGTATATAGGAGGGGTGCCCCTCAAAAACAAAAGAAAGATACGCAGTAAAAATGGGTTAGAGACTTTCTGATTTATTTGTGCTGGGGAAAAACTGAAGCTTATCTATCTATCTGCAGTATACCCAGACATCCATCTCCATGTTTCCCCTGGAATGTGAAGATGCTGTTGTGAATAAACACAAGTACACACTCATGATGAGCATTCACGCAGGAACTTTGACACTGTCTGTAATTAGGTGTCAAAATAACACTTGACTGAACAACAGCATTTTGTAACAGCAGTCCCACCCACCACCCTTCATAAAGAAACAATATCATTATGTCTAGCAACCGGAATGCTATCTTCTGAAGTCAATATTATGATTCAGACTAGAGTTCTTCATGTCACAATTAGTACGATTACTAAAGGTTTCCCTAGCAGCACAATAACCACACCTACAATGATATTGTGGTGAAGATTTGTTACACGTATGCTTGGTGCCTGCAGTGCACTTGTATTGTTTTCCCTCACAGGTCCAGCCCATCAATAATAACATCAACTCCGCCTCGCCACCACCAATTGGATCCCTTATCTTCAGTCCTTCAATCACATCCAATAAATACACCTGTGTGCCTTCAAATCAGTCCACTTTTCCTTCCAGGCTTCCACCATGACCTGTTTGTGTTCAGACCTACAGTCTTTTGTGTTGAATTCAGGCCTGTTAGTGTGTCTCAGCATTCTGTTTTTCTATTTGAATCAGGGAAACCTGGGTAAGATTTAAGGTACCGTTTTACATTTCATCACGTTATGTTATACACTACTAGGTTAGGCATGAGTGTCTCTCCAGGTTTTGCCTCTCTACACAATAGATTCTTGTCCTAACATTTATGCCATTGACAATTAATAGAAAATTTACGTCATGTGTCTGAGCAAATCGGCAATTTCTGTGTTAACACAAACATTAAATGTCATTGACAATGAATGACTGATAGTTGGTGTAGTATGTTTTGTTGTTCAGTTAGGCCTTTGGGTTTTGCTGTACCGGTAGCTTGATTTGGCACTAACAAATCCTTTTCCCTGTTTGACACCTCACTAGTAAATAAAACATTGTATTTTTGCCTTTCGTTTTCGCTGGATATTAATACTGTTAAACTAGACGAATAGAAACCAGTAGAATTACGATAGCAAGTCTGTTTAAAAACTAGTCAGACCTCCTCCACATCCCCATGGGGCACCTCCTCCTCCAGGCTCCCATCCCTTGTAGATCCAAAAAGCATTGGATGCACAATGCACACAACAGCCAGGAACGAAGCTATAGTCCTGTGTAACTAACTTATGTTTCATTATGACAGTACAGCATAGCAGCTAACATCTCAGGAAAGCAGAGTTCATTGGCCATTAAGTCATGGTAGGACTACACATCACTGCCTGGAATAGGTCATGACTCCAGACAGGCCTTGGTATCTATTGTGTAGATGCATAGACACTCACTGCTATCTCAGCACTGAGTGTCTTTATCTCAGCCTAATGAGGACGAGGAGTCACTTTATCCAACACCGACAAGGTGTTTGGTTCAGCCATACCTTATAGTTCTCTGTCTCAGCATGTTTTTGTCTCCACCAGGCCGAAGGCATGGGGAGAGAGTATGTTTTGCACTCCGTCCGTGTGTGTGTGTGTGTGTGTGTGTGTGTCCGTCCTTCCGTCCGTCTGTGAACAGCTAATCTCCGGGACAGTTAATCCGGTCGATGCCAAACTTTGCACACACACTCCCTGGATGCCAACGATGAACCTCTGCCCCACATTTTCCAGAACGGCCTGTTATAGCGCCACCAGGAGGCCGACTTTTGTAAAACACATTTTTTTATATTACTCCTCCATATTTTGTCCAAAAATTCCGAAAATCATTACACAGTATCTCTATAGTCATGTGATCAAGACAGATCTGTCCGATATTGCATATTCCATCCTGATTGGCTAACAGTGGCTTTCAAAATGTGCAGGATTGGCCCGATTTCAACAAAAAGCCTCAAATCATGAACGCAGCGTACAATTTACGTGAAATCTTTCAAAGACGTTCCTACTAGGCTGAGGAATATATCCCACCTTTTCACATTGGCCTGTTATAGCGCCACCAACAGGTGGATTAATGCAAAACACATTTTTTTGAACAAAATGCCTCAAATCATCCAATTGCCATTCAAGGCATAAGAAGAAATGGAACCCTTTTCACATTGGCCTATTATAGCGCCACCAGGAGGCCACAACCTGACCTGCCCTGGTGGAGACCTGTGCCCTGAGGGGCACTTTTTCTAGTTTGTTTTGTTTTTGTTTTTGTTTTTTTAAGAAATAAAGTCAACATCCGCCACCCATTGAATGCTTTTTGCTTCTGGACTTTGGATGATTTGATTTTAAGCATGCAATTTCTACAGTTTGATATATATTGGCATTGTATAATATTGTTTCACTGAACTAAACAGTGCAGTAAAACATTTCTAGGGGGTTAAAGGCATATTTCACTTTACCTCCTATATACAGGTTTAATGTTTGTTCTTAGTTCAATGTTTGTTTTAAAAACGCCATTGACAATGAAGGGAAAATTTATGTCATCTTGTCCCTAACACAAACATTAAATGCCATTAACAAAGATAATTTAATGTTTGTTTTGACACCGTTTGTTTTACATCACCATTACATCACCTAATCATAGCAAACATGAGTTAGTTAGAGTTAGACTTTAATATATTAGCGCCCCTCACCTCACACGGGTGTGATTTTTATCATCAGGTTTATGTGAACATCCCAGACAGTTTTTAAGTTGCTTGATTCATTATTTAGATAGGCCTATTTGATATTCATTTTAGCTGCCCCACCCCCTTCCTATACAAACCCATTGTAACTTCAACCTCCATGTTAGATTCATCGTAAACATCCTTTATACTGGTGACTCATACTGCACTCCTATAATACGTGAGGTGCCTGTGTTTTTATCATTTATTTTTAATAATTTATACGGAGCCATATTCTTTCCCTGATGTTTTTCACAAAACAATTATAAAAAATAAAATATAGCTGCAAGCAGCGAAAAGGCGGAACCAAGCAGGACGGCATAAGCAATAAGAACAATATGCAGTCAGTTTTGATTGGGGGGGTTCTTGAAGACTCATACACTGACTTGGCAGTGCACAGATTTTAACCCATGACCACCAACTGAGCTATCTGGACACAATCAGTTGTAAACAGCAAAATCATACAGTGTTTTTAATAACAATCATGTGTGTCCTGGTTTTGGGTATCATCTCCCAAAACAGACTGTTTTTTAGATGGTCTGCACAGCCTGGGGACAGGTGTTCATTATGTGTTTGGCAGACGGTTCAGGCTCACCACATTCATATAGGCCTACTGCACTGTCTTTAGATATTGTTCTATGAACACTGTAATAGAATACATTTTATTCTGCTTTTATTCAATAAAAGCAATAAAAAGCAGCACAGCACATTTATTTAACCAATATGTTATTTTCTTTCTTTATTTTATTCATTTCTAACATTACAAGAAAAGGGTTAACTAACTAGTTTGTATTCTTTTGTGCATCATCCTCAAATGTTCAACTCAGTGTTCAATCCTTTTCTTCTGATGTGGCGGTAAGTAAATATTTAGTTAAACACCTCGATCAGTAATGATTCAGTGATTACATTTGGATTATGCTGTAAATGGGTAGACTATAGCTAACTTTGATTAGGCTACTTACACCAGCAGGAGAGGATTACCCAACGGGCCCCGTCACCAACAACAATGTTCTAACCCGTGCTGACCTCCCAAGCGTGGAACCGATCATCGCCAAGAACCAGCTGCGCTTACTCGGTCATCTATATCGCAAGGAAGACTCATCCTCCCTTTAAAAAAATAAAAGTTTTTATCCCACGATTTTGCAACCTATTTTTTTGTCAATTATCTAATGTAATCCTGGACGCTACACTTCCTCTGCCAACCTGGGGGGGGGGGGGGCAGCGGACAAGCCTCATGCTTCCTTCTATGCAACGTTATTCCGACCAGTTCCTTTCCCCTCCATCAGGATTACTGCATGTTTTTTGTGAGGGTACCTACCCTAGGGGACACAGGGAGAACATGCAAACTCCACACAGGGCGACAGCACTACCGACTGCCAACGTGCCCCCTTTACTCATCCCTCCCTAAACAGACCCTGGTGAACTGGTCCATGGTTCTAGGCTGCTATAGGGGGACTCAAGAGACGGCTGAAAGACCAGTTTGCTGCTAAAAAAGACCAGGATCCCAGTGGACAACTGGGAGGCCCTGACAGCAGACCGCCCATCCTGGCACAATTGCCTTTGGTGTTCAGAGACTTGAGACCGATCGAGCACAAGCAGCAGAGAAGAAGCGCCAACAAACACATCAACGTCTTATGCTACCCCATCCACCTCCAACACTTCCATGCCCAGACTGCCCTCTTCCACACACACCTTGGACTCCAAAGTAACCAGCAGGCACACAGATGGAGAGTCCAGTTAGCTCAGCTAGTCCAGAAGGAGAAGAAATGAATGGCTGAGGAGAACGGATCCTCCTTTTCGAGGCGGCCATGATGATGATGATGATGGTTTATTCATTCATTTCAATAAAATAACCCTAAAAGTCCTAAACCATCATGATACATTGCGGCAAGTGTTAAAACCTTCAGTTTATCCATAAGGCTTCCAGAGGGAGGGATCCAAAAAGCAAGTGTGAAACAACAACATTAGATGTTCTAATTTATTATTATGACCACAGCATTTCAACAATGAGGGGATCCATTTAGATAAATTGGGGTAGATAACATAATCTTATTGTTATCTACTCCGTTTTTTCTAAATAGGGTCCCCACATTCATACAATAGCATACATGTATAACAATTGACTGTATGGTCCTTTACATATGTGTTACCAGTGTTAGGCCTTAAGCTGGGACAGGTGAGATTCCTTAATTTATAGGGGCCCAACTCTTGCAAGAAACCAGGGGGCCTGCCCTATTTATAACAGATGAAGTAGCCTATAATGAGATGAAAAATACATAATATAGCTTCAACAAAAAGTTCAGCACCCGATTTACATAATTGTACTTGTGAAGGTCTGATACCAAGAATCACCACAAGACAAGGATGCATACGTTTGACACACCGCAGTGTGTTTTATTTAACATAAATAGGCAGGCCAGAATTCAACCGAGATGTCACTTTGCAAATAAACAGTTCATTATTCAACAGTCTTTGGTCTCCTTGGTCTTCACATTGCAAGGGATGAGAGTTCAGTTAGTCTTCAGTTAAACTACAACATAAAGTCCTTTTTCTGCGGCGACCCGGCTCTACTATGGAGGGAATTGAACTAATAGCTATAGCCTTTTTTTTCTCTTCCAGGTAGACGTGGCAAGCGGAGTCCATTATCTCACGGTCAGCCTATGTACACCAGGGTAATAGGTGTAGATCTGTATACTATATTTAATGTAGTAACCTGTTAGAAAGTAAACTCTTGCTTTAAAGAAAATGTGAAATGTGCTTGCCCACCTATTTACCTGCTATCCCTGTATGTGAAAATAATGAAGCATACTTCTTCATTATTATTAATATCATCAATGTATGATTATTTGTCGAAATGTTTATAATTTCAGGGTTAGGGTTTTTTCTGAGTAAAATCCTGCCAACTATGTCTCATGGCTTGTTCCTTGTTGGAGGAGTTGATGCCAAAAGCAGTTTAGCTTGTTATTAATTCAGTTCCTTCATTGACACAATTGTATTTGAATAACATTATTGGATAACAGTATTAGTCGTGCAATTTAGTTTAAACAAAATGCCATACAAATAGCTTTTAAAGTTATACAATGCCATAATACTTTGTACTTTACTTGTTGACCTCAATTGTTCTTGATTGGCGTTTGTTGGAATAAATACATGAAATGGAAGTGGTTGGATTCAATTTATGTAATTTGTTATCCCTGACCCTGAGTCACTAGAATAGCCCAAAACAAAACAGAGTACGGGGCCCAGCCTTGATCATTGATTTGATTTGTGCTTATGCCATGAGTGTAAAGTGGTATTTTCTCATACTTAATTAATCAAAAGAGGAGTTGTAGCCCTGTAACTGTAGTTTAATGTAACAGTCAAAAGTCACAATGCATAGGCTACTCTTGGTTGATTAGAACTGCCTTTACTACCTTTACTTAGTTAGAAAGGTCTAGTGGTGCAAGCCTAAAGGTGATGTTTCACAATCCTAAGGTTGTGGTTTTGAATCTTGGTCCTGAAGCATGGAGGCAGCCCACCTTCCTTCTCAGGGAGGAGCACAGAGGGTGCCCACCTCTCTGCCAGGATAGGTTGGATCTTGGTTTTTAGTATGTTCCTACTGAGCCTTGAACCTAGAACCTTCAGGTTATAAAACTTTGATTTATTGTTTGAGCCACAGTGGAATGCCAACTTTATGTGAGCAGGGTATAATTAGCCTTTTAGATTTTAGAAAGAGAATGTAAATGTTCTCATCAGTGGTCTTAATCCACATGTTTCGTGAGCTTTGAACAGAGAACCTTTGGTTTGTAAACCCCTGACTTGGGCTATAGCCCATGGTCTCTGAGTGATTTTTGTCTTTTTTTCAAATCCTCAAAAATGATGAAAAACAGCATGCTATAGTATGACGTCCGAGGCCATGGGCTATGGTCTCGGAGTGATTTTCGTCTTTTTTTCAAATCCTCAAAAATGATGAAAAATGGCATGCTATGGTATGCCGTCTGAGGCCATGGGCTGAACTTGAACCCACGACCTGTGGCTCACATAGACAGCAGCTTATCACAGAGTGCCACCATGCTCTCTGAGAATCTCCTCAGCTTTCCATCTCTTTCCAGTGTTCTTCTGGATGTTATTCTCCAAAACATGGTGCAGAGTGAAAGTACGTAGGACTAGTAGCATGCCAAAGTTTGTGCTATTGCCATTGAGAATGCATTCAAAGATTCCTTTTCAGGCAAACATGTCCACCGTAAGATGAACCTAAATAGGTTTGAATGGGGTTTCTAGGTGTAAGTATGTAGGACTAGTAGCATGCCAAAGTTTGTGCTATTGCCATTGAGAATGCATTGGGCGTTTAAGTTAAATAACTCAGAAACTACAAAACATTTCAAAGTAAAAGGTTCCAGCATGTGTCTCCACAGTAAGCTGAATTTGAAACAGTGTTAATGCAGTTTCTAGGTGAAAGTGCTTTTTTGACGTGCCAATATCTGCCATTGAGCCCCATTGTAGATTTCTCAAATTTGAAAGCACTATATTTCTAAAACTATGAAACATTTCAAAGATTCCTTTTCAGGCAAACATGTCCACCGTAAGATGAACCTAAGTAGGTTTGAATGGGGTTTCTAGGTGTAAGTATGTAGGACTAGTAGCGTGACGACGAGTATAATAAACTGGAAGAAAAGTAACAAGTGTGTGTTTTGGTCCTGTTGATTGAGCAGAGCAGGACCTATAAACCTTGAAGGTTTATAGGTCCTTCTCAGCTCAATCAACAGGACCAGAACACACCTGGGCTGGCTGCCAGGATCACATCCACCAATGGGGAGGCTGTCTGTGTCCTGTCATGGTTTATCCTCTGTATTATCTGATTAACATCCACGATAACACTTAAAAGCACTAAAGACACCTTTGATGCACAGCACCATTCAAATGCTCTGTACATGATCCCAAGGCCCCATTTGAAAAGTGACACCAAGAAGAACAACTTACAACCTAAACATCACTGAGAGCTCAGTGGCACCCTTGTTAAGATGACGTCCATGTGAGCCAGACGTTGTGAGTTCAAATCCAGCTGAGTTCCTTCTACTTTCACTCTGCAGCATGTTTTGGAGAATAACATCCAGAAGAGAACTGGAAAGAGATGGAAAGCTGAGGAGATTCTCAGAGAACTCTGTGATAAGCTGCTGTCTATGTGAGCCACAGGTCGTGGGTTCAAGTTCAGCCCATGGCCTCAGACGGCATACTATAGCATGCCATTTTTCATCATTTTTGAGGATTTGAAAAAAAGAAAAAAATCTGTCCGAGACCATGGGCTATAGCCCATCGTCTCGGAGTGATAACCCTCCTGGCAGAATGAAATGTTGTCCAGTAGGGGGAGTGGGTTTACCCAGGCTAATGCTATAGTATGTCGTTTTTCACGATTTCGGAGGTTGTGAAAAAATGGTGAAAATCACGGAAAAG
This sequence comes from Electrona antarctica, assembly GCF_951216825.1. Taxonomy (NCBI): domain Eukaryota; kingdom Metazoa; phylum Chordata; class Actinopteri; order Myctophiformes; family Myctophidae; genus Electrona; species Electrona antarctica. The sequence continues at coordinate 31,216,543 of NC_136806.1, forward strand.
CGAAAGGCTATAGTAGGTCTATAATATGTCTCGGAGTGAACAGAAATCATGTGTAATAAATAGACTTGGTAGCCTAACTGTAGGGAGTACAAACAGAGAACCTGGGGGTTATCATCTATGAAAAGGCAACACAATGAGCAGAAAATTAAAATAAACCATGTAAATACAACACATTGAGAAGAGCACTGCAGGGACTTGAACCCCGTTCTGGTAAACCAGGAGTACCACACCAGTGCCTTTGTTTTGTTGTAATTTACAGGTCCATTAAATGATGATAAATGATAAATGATAAATGATGATGAATGATGAATGATGATAAATCATATTTAGGATTTTTAAAAAAAGACGAAAATGACTCCGAGACGATGGGCTATAGCCCATGGTCTCGGAGTGATTTTTGTCTTTTTTTCAAATACTCAAAAATGATGCAAAACGGCATGCTATAGTATGCCGTTCGAGACCATGGGCTATAGCCCATCGTCTCGGAGTGATTTTCGTCTTTTTTTCAAATCCTCAAAAATGATGAAAAACGGCATGCTATAGTATGCCGTCCGATATGGGCTATAGCCCATGGTCATAAATGATGAAAAACGAGGATTTGAAAAAAAGACGAAAATGACTCCGAGACCATGGGCTATAGCCCATGGTCTCGGAGTGATTTTCGTCTTTTTTTCAAATCCTCAAAAATGATGCAAAACGGCATGCTATAGTATGCCGTTCGAGACCATGGGCTATAGCCCATTGTCTCGGAGTGATTTTTGTCTTTTTTTCAAATCCTCAAAAATGATGAAAAACGGCATGCTATAGTATGCCGTCCGATATGGGCTATAGCCCATGGTCATAAATGATGAAAAACGAGGATTTGAAAAAAAGACGAAAATGACTCGGAGTGATTTTCGTCTTTTTTTCAAATCCTTCAAAATGATGCAAAACGGCATGCTATAGTATGCCATTCGAGACCATGGGCTATAGCCCATCGTCTCGGAGTGATTTTCGTCTTTTTTTCAAATCCTCAAAAATGATGCAAAACGGCATGCTATAGTATGCCGTTCGAGACCATGGGCTATATATAGCCCATCGTCTCGGAGTGATTTTCGTCTTTTTTTCAAATCCTCGTAAAAGGATGAAAAACGGCATGCTAAAACTATGAAACATTTCAAAGATTCCTTTTCAGGCAAACATGTCCACCGTAAGATGAACCTAAATAGGTTTGAATGGGGTTTCTAGGTGTAAGTATGTAGGACTAGTAGCATGCCAAAGTTTGTGCTATTGCCATTGAGAATGCATTGGGCGTTTAAGTTAAATAACTCAGAAACTACAAAACATTTCAAAGTAAAAAGTTCCAGCATGTGTCTCCACAGTAAGCTGAATTTGAAACAGTGTTAATGCAGTTTCTAGGTGAAAGTGCTTTTTTGACGGGCCAATATCTGCCATTGAGCCCCATTGTAGATTTCTCAAATTTGAAAGCACTATATTTCTAAAACTATGAAACATTTCAAAGATTCCTTTTCAGGCAAACATGTCCACCGTAAGATGAACCTAAGTAGGTTTGAATGGGGTTTCTAGGTGCAGAGCAGGACCTATAAACCTTGAAGGTTTATAGGTCCTTCTCAGCTCAATCAACAGGACCAGAACACACCTGGGCTGGCTGCCAGGATCACATCCACCAATGGGGAGGCTGTCTGTGTCCTGTCATGGTTTATCCTCTGTATTATCTGATTAACATCCACGATAACACTTAAAAGCACTAAAGACACCTTTGATGCACAGCACCATTCAAATGCTCTGTACATGATCCCAAGGCCCCATTTGAAAAGTGACACCAAGAAGAACAACTTACAACCTAAACATCACTGAGAGCTCAGTGGCACCCTTGTTAAGATGACGTCCATGTGAGCCAGACGTTGTGAGTTCAAATCCAGCTGAGTTCCTTCTACTTTCACTCTGCAGCATGTTTTGGAGAATAACATCCAGAAGAGAACTGGAAAGAGATGGAAAGCTGAGGAGATTCTCAGAGAACTCTGTGATAAGCTGCTGTCTATGTGAGCCACAGGTCGTGGGTTCAAGTTCAGCCCATGGCCTCAGACGGCATACTATAGCATGCCATTTTTCATCATTTTTGAGGATTTGAAAAAAAGAAAAAAATCTGTCCGAGACCATGGGCTATAGCCCATCGTCTCGGAGTGATTTTCGTCTTTTTTTCAAATCCTCAAAAATGATGGAAAACGGCATGCTATAGTATGCCGTTCGAGACCATGGGCTATAGCCCATTGTCTTGGAGTGATTTTCGTCTTTTTTTCAAATCCACAAAAATGATGAAAAACGGCATGCTATAGTATGCCGTCCGATATGGGCTATAGCCCATGGTCATAAATGATGAAAAACGAGGATTTGAAAAAAAGACGAAAATGACTCCGAGACCATGGGCTATAGCCCATGGTCTCGGAGTGATTTTCGTCTTTTTTTCAAATCCTCAAAAATGATGCAAAACGGCATGCTATAGTATGCCGTCTGAGATGGTCTCGGAGGGCATGCTATAGTATGTCGTTTTTCACGATTTCAGAGGATTTGAAAAAATGGTGAAAATCACGGAAAGCGAAAGGCTATAGTCCATGGTCTCGGAGGGCATGCTATAGTATGTCGTTTTTCACGATTTCAGAGGATTTGAAAAAATGGTGAAAATCACGGAAAGCGAAAGGCTATAGTCCATGGTCTCGGAGGGCATGCTATAGTATGTCGTTTTTCACGATTTCAGAGGATTTGAAAAAATGGTTAAAATCACGGAAAGCGAAAGGCTATAGTCCATGGTCTCGGAGGGCATGCTATAGTATGTCGTTTTTCACGATTTCAGAGGATTTGAAAAATGGTGAAAATCACGGAAAGCGAAAGGCTATAGTCCATGGTCTCGGAGGGCATGCTATAGTATGTCGTTTTTCACGATTTCGGAGGTTGTGAAAAAATGGTGAAAATCACGGAAAAGCGAAAGGCTATAGTAGGTCTATAATAGGTCTCGGAGTGAACAGAAATCATGTGTAATAAATAGACTTGGTAGCCTAACTGTAGGGAGTACAAACAGAGAACCTGGGGGTTATCATCTATGAAAAGGAAACACAATGAGCAGAAAATTAAAATAAACCATGTAAATACAACACATTGAGAAGAGCACTGCAGGGACTTGAACCCCGTTCTGGTAAACCAGGAGTACCACACCAGTGCCTTTGTTTTGTTGTAATTTACAGGTCCATTAAATGATGATAAATGATAAATGATAAATGATGATGAATGATGAATGATGATAAATCATATTTAGGATTTTAAAAAAAAGACGAAAATGACTCCGAGACGATGGGCTATAGCCCATGGTCTCGGAGTGATTTTTGTCTTTTTTTCAAATACTCAAAAATGATGCAAAACGGCATGCTATAGTATGCCGTTCGAGACCATGGGCTATAGCCCATCGTCTCGGAGTGATTTTCGTCTTTTTTTCAAATCCTCAAAAATGATGAAAAACGGCATGCTATAGTATGCCGTCCGATATGGGCTATAGCCCATGGTCATAAATGATGAAAAACGAGGATTTGAAAAAAAGACGAAAATGACTCCGAGACCATGGGCTATAGCCCATGGTCTCGGAGTGATTTTCGTCTTTTTTTCAAATCCTCAAAAATGATGCAAAACGGCATGCTATAGTATGCCGTTCGAGACCATGGGCTATAGCCCATTGTCTCGGAGTGATTTTTGTCTTTTTTTCAAATCCTCAAAAATGATGAAAAACGGCATGCTATAGTATGCCGTCCGATATGGGCTATAGCCCATGGTCATAAATGATGAAAAACGAGGATTTGAAAAAAAGACGAAAATGACTCCGAGACCATGGGCTATAGCCCATGGTCTCGGAGTGATTTTCGTCTTTTTTTCAAATCCTTCAAAATGATGCAAAACGGCATGCTATAGTATGCCATTCGAGACCATGGGCTATAGCCCATCGTCTCGGAGTGATTTTCGTCTTTTTTTCAAATCCTCAAAAATGATGCAAAACGGCATGCTATAGTATGCCGTTCGAGACCATGGGCTATATATAGCCCATCGTCTCGGAGTGATTTTCGTCTTTTTTTCAAATCCTCGTAAAAGGATGAAAAACGGCATGCTAAAACTATGAAACATTTCAAAGATTCCTTTTCAGGCAAACATGTCCACCGTAAGATGAACCTAAATAGGTTTGAATGGGGTTTCTAGGTGTAAGTATGTAGGACTAGTAGCATGCCAAAGTTTGTGCTATTGCCATTGAGAATGCATTGGGCGTTTAAGTTAAATAACTCAGAAACTACAAAACATTTCAAAGTAAAAAGTTCCAGCATGTGTCTCCACAGTAAGCTGAATTTGAAACAGTGTTAATGCAGTTTCTAGGTGAAAGTGCTTTTTTGACGGGCCAATATCTGCCATTGAGCCCCATTGTAGATTTCTCAAATTTGAAAGCACTATATTTCTAAAACTATGAAACATTTCAAAGATTCCTTTTCAGGCAAACATGTCCACCGTAAGATGAACCTAAGTAGGTTTGAATGGGGTTTCTAGGTGTAAGTATGTAGGACTAGTAGCGTGACGACGAGTATAATAAACTGGAAGAAAAGTAACAAGTGTGTGTTCTGGTCCTGTTGATTGAGCAGAGCAGGACCTATAAACCTTGAAGGTTTATAGGTCCTTCTCAGCTCAATCAACAGGACCAGAACACACCTGGGCTGGCTGCCAGGATCACATCCACCAATGGGGAGGCTGTCTGTGTCCTGTCATGGTTTATCCTCTGTATTATCTGATTAACATCCACGATAACACTTAAAAGCACTAAAGACACCTTTGATGCACAGCACCATTCAAATGCTCTGTACATGATCCCAAGGCCCCATTTGAAAAGTGACACCAAGAAGAACAACTTACAACCTAAAAATCACTGAGAGCTCAGTGGCACCCTTGTTAAGATGACGTCCATGTGAGCCAGACGTTGTGAGTTCAAATCCAGCTGAGTTCCTTCTACTTTCACTCTGCAGCATGTTTTGGAGAATAACATCCAGAAGAGAACTGGAAAGAGATGGAAAGCTGAGGAGATTCTCAGAGAGCATGGTGGCACTCTGTGATAAGCTGCTGTCTATGTGAGCCACAGGTCGTGGGTTCAAGTTCAGCCCATGGCCTCAGACGGCATACTATAGCATGCCATTTTTCATCATTTTTGAGGATTTGAAAAAAAGACAAAAATCTGTCCGAGACCATGGGCTATAGCCCATCGTCTCGGAGTGATTGTCGTCTTTTTTTCAAATCCTCAAAAATGATGCAAAACGGCATGCTATAGTATGCCGTCCGATATGGGCTATAGCCCATGGTCATAAATGATGAAAAACGAGGCTTTGAAAAAAAGACGAAAATGACTCCGAGACCATGGGCTATAGCCCATGGTCTCGGAGTGATTTTCGTCTTTTTTTCAAATCCTCAAAAATGATGCAAAACGGCATGCTATAGTATGCCGTCTGAGATGGTCTCGGAGGGCATGCTATAGTATGTCGTTTTTCACGATTTCAGAGGATTTGAAAAAATGGTGAAAATCACGGAAAGCGAAAGGCTATAGTCCATGGTCTCGGAGGGCATGCTATAGTATGTCGTTTTTCACGATTTCAGAGGATTTGAAAAAATGGTGAAAATCACGGAAAGCGAAAGGCTATAGTCCATGGTCTCGGAGGGCATGCTATAGTATGTCGTTTTTCACGATTTCAGAGGATTTGAAAAAATGGTTAAAATCACGGAAAGCGAAAGGCTATAGTCCATGGTCTCGGAGGGCATGCTATAGTATGTCGTTTTTCACGATTTCAGAGGATTTGAAAAATGGTGAAAATCACGGAAAGCGAAAGGCTATAGTCCATGGTCTCGGAGGGCATGCTATAGTATGTCGTTTTTCACGATTTCGGAGGTTGTGAAAAAATGGTGAAAATCACGGAAAAGCGAAAGGCTATAGTAGGTCTATAATAGGTCTCGGAGTGAACAGAAATCATGTGTAATAAATAGACTTGGTAGCCTAACTGTAGGGAGTACAAACAGAGAACCTGGGGGTTATCATCTATGAAAAGGAAACACAATGAGCAGAAAATTAAAATAAACCATGTAAATACAACACATTGAGAAGAGCACTGCAGGGACTTGAACCCCGTTCTGGTAAACCAGGAGTACCACACCAGTGCCTTTGTTTTGTTGTAATTTACAGGTCCATTAAATGATGATAAATGATAAATGATAAATGATGATGAATGATGAATGATGATAAATCATATTTAGGATTTTAAAAAAAAGACGAAAATGACTCCGAGACGATGGGCTATAGCCCATGGTCTCGGAGTGATTTTTGTCTTTTTTTCAAATACTCAAAAATGATGCAAAACGGCATGCTATAGTATGCCGTTCGAGACCATGGGCTATAGCCCATCGTCTCGGAGTGATTTTCGTCTTTTTTTCAAATCCTCAAAAATGATGAAAAACGGCATGCTATAGTATGCCGTCCGATATGGGCTATAGCCCATGGTCATAAATGATGAAAAACGAGGATTTGAAAAAAAGACGAAAATGACTCCGAGACCATGGGCTATAGCCCATGGTCTCGGAGTGATTTTCGTCTTTTTTTCAAATCCTCAAAAATGATGCAAAACGGCATGCTATAGTATGCCGTTCGAGACCATGGGCTATAGCCCATTGTCTCGGAGTGATTTTTGTCTTTTTTTCAAATCCTCAAAAATGATGAAAAACGGCATGCTATAGTATGCCGTCCGATATGGGCTATAGCCCATGGTCATAAATGATGAAAAACGAGGATTTGAAAAAAAGACGAAAATGACTCCGAGACCATGGGCTATAGCCCATGGTCTCGGAGTGATTTTCGTCTTTTTTTCAAATCCTTCAAAATGATGCAAAACGGCATGCTATAGTATGCCATTCGAGACCATGGGCTATAGCCCATCGTCTCGGAGTGATTTTCGTCTTTTTTTCAAATCCTCAAAAATGATGCAAAACGGCATGCTATAGTATGCCGTTCGAGACCATGGGCTATATATAGCCCATCGTCTCGGAGTGATTTTCGTCTTTTTTTCAAATCCTCGTAAAAGGATGAAAAACGGCATGCTAAAACTATGAAACATTTCAAAGATTCCTTTTCAGGCAAACATGTCCACCGTAAGATGAACCTAAATAGGTTTGAATGGGGTTTCTAGGTGTAAGTATGTAGGACTAGTAGCATGCCAAAGTTTGTGCTATTGCCATTGAGAATGCATTGGGCGTTTAAGTTAAATAACTCAGAAACTACAAAACATTTCAAAGTAAAAAGTTCCAGCATGTGTCTCCACAGTAAGCTGAATTTGAAACAGTGTTAATGCAGTTTCTAGGTGAAAGTGCTTTTTTGACGGGCCAATATCTGCCATTGAGCCCCATTGTAGATTTCTCAAATTTGAAAGCACTATATTTCTAAAACTATGAAACATTTCAAAGATTCCTTTTCAGGCAAACATGTCCACCGTAAGATGAACCTAAGTAGGTTTGAATGGGGTTTCTAGGTGTAAGTATGTAGGACTAGTAGCGTGACGACGAGTATAATAAACTGGAAGAAAAGTAACAAGTGTGTGTTCTGGTCCTGTTGATTGAGCAGAGCAGGACCTATAAACCTTGAAGGTTTATAGGTCCTTCTCAGCTCAATCAACAGGACCAGAACACACCTGGGCTGGCTGCCAGGATCACATCCACCAATGGGGAGGCTGTCTGTGTCCTGTCATGGTTTATCCTCTGTATTATCTGATTAACATCCACGATAACACTTAAAAGCACTAAAGACACCTTTGATGCACAGCACCATTCAAATGCTCTGTACATGATCCCAAGGCCCCATTTGAAAAGTGACACCAAGAAGAACAACTTACAACCTAAAAATCACTGAGAGCTCAGTGGCACCCTTGTTAAGATGACGTCCATGTGAGCCAGACGTTGTGAGTTCAAATCCAGCTGAGTTCCTTCTACTTTCACTCTGCAGCATGTTTTGGAGAATAACATCCAGAAGAGAACTGGAAAGAGATGGAAAGCTGAGGAGATTCTCAGAGAGCATGGTGGCACTCTGTGATAAGCTGCTGTCTATGTGAGCCACAGGTCGTGGGTTCAAGTTCAGCCCATGGCCTCAGACGGCATACTATAGCATGCCATTTTTCATCATTTTTGAGGATTTGAAAAAAAGACAAAAATCTGTCCGAGACCATGGGCTATAGCCCATCGTCTCGGAGTGATTGTCGTCTTTTTTTCAAATCCTCAAAAATGATGCAAAACGGCATGCTATAGTATGCCGTCCGATATGGGCTATAGCCCATGGTCATAAATGATGAAAAACGAGGATTTGAAAAAAAGACGAAAATGACTCCGAGACCATGGGCTATAGCCCATGGTCTCGGAGTGATTTTCGTCTTTTTTTCAAATCCTCAAAAATGATGGAAAACGGCATGCTATAGTATGCCGTTCGAGACCATGGGCTATAGCCCATTGTCTCGGAGTGATTTTCGTCTTTTTTTCAAATCCTCAAAAATGATGAAAAACGGCATGCTATAGTATGCCGTCCGATATGGGCTATAGCCCATGGTCATAATTGATGAAAAACGAGGATTTGAAAAAAAGACGAAAATGACTCCGAGACCATGGGCTATAGCCCATGGTCTCGGAGTGATTTTCGTCTTTTTTTCAAATCCTCAAAAATGATGCAAAACGGCATGCTATAGTATGCCGTTCGAGACCATGGGCTATAGCCCATCGTCTCGGAGTGATTTTCGTCTTTTTTTCAAATCCCCTAAAAATGATGAAAAACGGCATGCTATAGTATGCCGTCCGATATGGGCTATAGCCCATGGTCATAATTGATGAAAAACGAGGATTTGAAAAAAAGACGAAAATGACTCCGAGACCATGGGCTATAGCCCATGGTCTCGGAGTGATTTTCGTCTTTTTTTCAAATCCTCAAAAATGATGCAAAACGTCATGCTATAGTATGCCGTTCGAGACCATGGGCTATAGCCCATCGTCTCGGAGTGATTTTCGTATTTTTTTCAAATCCTCAAAAATGATGCAAAACGGCATGCTATAGTATGCCGTTCGAGACCATGGGCTATAGCCCATCGTCTCGGAGTGATTTTCGTATTTTTTTCAAATCCTCAAAAATGATGCAAAACGGCATGCTATAGTATGCCGTTCGAGACCATGGGCTATAGCCCATCGTCTCGGAGTGATTTTCGTCTTTTTTTCAAATCCTCAAAAATGATGAAAAACGGCATGCTATAGTATGCCGTCCGATATGGGCTATAGCCCATGGTCATAATTGATGAAAAACGAGGATTTGAAAAAAAGACGAAAATGACTCCGAGACCATGGGCTATAGCCCATGGTCTCGGAGTGATTTTCGTCTTTTTTTCAAATCCTCAAAAATGATGCAAAACGGCATGCTATAGTATGCCGTTCGAGACCATGGGCTATAGCCCATCGTCTCGGAGTGATTTTCGTCTTTTTTTCAAATCCCCTAAAAATGATGAAAAACGGCATGCTATAGTATGCCGTCCGATATGGGCTATAGCCCATGGTCATAATTGATGAAAAACGAGGATTTGAAAAAAAGACGAAAATGACTCCGAGACCATGGGCTATAGCCCATGGTCTCGGAGTGATTTTCGTCTTTTTTTCAAATCCTCAAAAATGATGCAAAACGGCATGCTATAGTATGCCGTTCGAGACCATGGGCTATAGCCCATCGTCTCGGAGTGATTTTCGTATTTTTTTCAAATCCTCAAAAATGATGCAAAACGGCATGCTATAGTATGCCGTCTGAGATGATCTCGGAGGGCATGCTATAGTATGTAGTTTTTCACGATTTCAGAGGATTTGAAAAAATGGTGAAAATCACGGAAATCGAAAGGCTATAGTCCATGGTCTCGGAGGGCATGCTATAGTATGTCGTTTTTCACGATTTCAGAGGATTTGAAAAAATGGTGAAAATCACGGAAAGCGAAAGGCTATAGTCCATGGTCTCGGAGGGCATGCTATAGTATGTCGTTTTTCACGATTTCAGAGGATTTGAAAAAATGGTTAAAATCACGGAAAGCGAAAGGCTATAGTCCATGGTCTCGGAGGGCATGCTATAGTATGTCGTTTTTCACGATTTCAGAGGATTTGAAAAAATGGTGAAAATCACGGAAAGCGAAAGGCTATAGTCCATGGTCTCGGAGGGCATGCTATAGTATGTCGTTTTTCACGATTTCGGAGGTTGTGAAAAAATGGTGAAAATCACGGAAAAGCGAAAGGCTATAGTAGGTCTATAATAGGTCTCGGAGTGAACAGAAATCATGTGTAATAAATAGACTTGGTAGCCTAACTGTAGGGAGTACAAACAGAGAACCTGGGGGTTATCATCTATGAAAAGGCAACACAATGAGCAGAAAATTAAAATAAACCATGTAAATACAACACATTGAGAAGAGCACTGCAGGGACTTGAACCCCGTTCTGGTAAACCAGGAGTACCACACCAGTGCCTTTGTTTTGTTGTAATTTACAGGTCCATTAAATGATGATAAATGATAAATGATAAATGATGATGAATGATGAATGATGATAAATCATTTTTAGGATTAAAAAAAAAAGACGAAAATGACTCCGAGACGATGGGCTATAGCCCATGGTCTCGGAGTGATTTTCGTCTTTTTTTCAAATACTCAAAAATTATGCAAAACGGCATGCTATAGTATGCCGTTCGAGACCATGGGCTATAGCCCATCGTCTCGGAGTGATTTTCGTCTTTTTTTCAAATCCTCAAAAATGATGAAAAACAGCATGCTATAGTATGCCGTCCGATATGGGCTATAGCCCATGGTCATAAATGATGAAAAACGAGGATTTGAAAAAAAGACGAAAATGACTCCGAGACCAAGGGCTATAGCCCATGGTCTCGGAGTGATTTTCGTCTTTTTTTCAAATCCTCAAAAATGATGCAAAACGGCATGCTATAGTATGCCGTTCGAGACCATGGGCTATAGCCCATCGTCTCGGAGTGATTTTCGTCTTTTTTTCAAATCCCCTAAAAATGATGAAAAACGGCATGCTATAGTATGCCGTCCGATATGGGCTATAGCCCATGGTCATAATTGATGAAAAACGAGGATTTGAAAAAAAGACGAAAATGACTCCGAGACCATGGGCTATAGCCCATGGTCTCGGAGTGATTTTCGTCTTTTTTTCAAATCCTCAAAAATGATGCAAAACGTCATGCTATAGTATGCCGTTCGAGACCATGGGCTATAGCCCATCGTCTCGGAGTGATTTTCGTATTTTTTTCAAATCCTCAAAAATGATGCAAAACGGCATGCTATAGTATGCCGTTCGAGACCATGGGCTATAGCCCATCGTCTCGGAGTGATTTTCGTATTTTTTTCAAATCCTCAAAAATGATGCAAAACGGCATGCTATAGTATGCCGTTCGAGACCATGGGCTATAGCCCATCGTCTCGGAGTGATTTTCGTCTTTTTTTCAAATCCTCAAAAATGATGAAAAACGGCATGCTATAGTATGCCGTCCGATATGGGCTATAGCCCATGGTCATAATTGATGAAAAACGAGGATTTGAAAAAAAGACGAAAATGACTCCGAGACCATGGGCTATAGCCCATGGTCTCGGAGTGATTTTCGTCTTTTTTTCAAATCCTCAAAAATGATGCAAAACGGCATGCTATAGTATGCCGTTCGAGACCATGGGCTATAGCCCATCGTCTCGGAGTGATTTTCGTCTTTTTTTCAAATCCCCTAAAAATGATGAAAAACGGCATGCTATAGTATGCCGTCCGATATGGGCTATAGCCCATGGTCATAATTGATGAAAAACGAGGATTTGAAAAAAAGACGAAAATGACTCCGAGACCATGGGCTATAGCCCATGGTCTCGGAGTGATTTTCGTCTTTTTTTCAAATCCTCAAAAATGATGCAAAACGGCATGCTATAGTATGCCGTTCGAGACCATGGGCTATAGCCCATCGTCTCGGAGTGATTTTCGTATTTTTTTCAAATCCTCAAAAATGATGCAAAACGGCATGCTATAGTATGCCGTCTGAGATGATCTCGGAGGGCATGCTATAGTATGTAGTTTTTCACGATTTCAGAGGATTTGAAAAAATGGTGAAAATCACGGAAATCGAAAGGCTATAGTCCATGGTCTCGGAGGGCATGCTATAGTATGTCGTTTTTCACGATTTCAGAGGATTTGAAAAAATGGTGAAAATCACGGAAAGCGAAAGGCTATAGTCCATGGTCTCGGAGGGCATGCTATAGTATGTCGTTTTTCACGATTTCAGAGGATTTGAAAAAATGGTTAAAATCACGGAAAGCGAAAGGCTATAGTCCATGGTCTCGGAGGGCATGCTATAGTATGTCGTTTTTCACGATTTCAGAGGATTTGAAAAAATGGTGAAAATCACGGAAAGCGAAAGGCTATAGTCCATGGTCTCGGAGGGCATGCTATAGTATGTCGTTTTTCACGATTTCGGAGGTTGTGAAAAAATGGTGAAAATCACGGAAAAGCGAAAGGCTATAGTAGGTCTATAATAGGTCTCGGAGTGAACAGAAATCATGTGTAATAAATAGACTTGGTAGCCTAACTGTAGGGAGTACAAACAGAGAACCTGGGGGTTATCATCTATGAAAAGGCAACACAATGAGCAGAAAATTAAAATAAACCATGTAAATACAACACATTGAGAAGAGCACTGCAGGGACTTGAACCCCGTTCTGGTAAACCAGGAGTACCACACCAGTGCCTTTGTTTTGTTGTAATTTACAGGTCCATTAAATGATGATAAATGATAAATGATAAATGATGATGAATGATGAATGATGATAAATCATTTTTAGGATTAAAAAAAAAAGACGAAAATGACTCCGAGACGATGGGCTATAGCCCATGGTCTCGGAGTGATTTTCGTCTTTTTTTCAAATACTCAAAAATGATGCAAAACGGCATGCTATAGTATGCCGTTCGAGACCATGGGCTATAGCCCATCGTCTCGGAGTGATTTTCGTCTTTTTTTCAAATCCTCAAAAATGATGAAAAACAGCATGCTATAGTATGCCGTCCGATATGGGCTATAGCCCATGGTCATAAATGATGAAAAACGAGGATTTGAAAAAAAGACGAAAATGACTCCGAGACCATGGGCTATAGCCCATGGTCTCGGAGTGATTTTCGTCTTTTTTTCAAATCCTCAAAAATGATGCAAAACGGCATGCTATAGTATGCCGTTCGAGACCATGGGCTATAGCCCATTGTCTCGGAGTGATTTTCGTCTTTTTTGCAAATCCTCAAAAATGATGAAAAACGGCATGCTATAGTATGCCGTCCGATATGGGCTATAGCCCATGGTCATAAATGATGAAAAACGAGGATTTGAAAAAAAGACGAAAATGACTCCGAGACCATGGGCTATAGCCCATGGTCTCGGAGTGATTTTCGTCTTTTTTTCAAATCCTTCAAAATGATGCAAAACGGCATGCTATAGTATGCCATTCGAGACCATGGAGTGATTTTCGTCTTTTTTTCAAATCCTCGTAAAAGGATGAAAAACGGCATGCTAAAACTATGAAACATTTCAAAGATTCCTTTTCAGGCAAACATGTCCACCGTAAGATGAACCTAAATAGGTTTGAATGGGGTTTCTAGGTGTAAGTATGTAGGACTAGTAGCATGCCAAAGTTTGTGCTATTGCCATTGAGAATGCATTGGGCGTTTAAGTTAAATAACTCAGAAACTACAAAACATTTCAAAGTAAAAAGTTCCAGCATGTGTCTCCACAGTAAGCTGAATTTGAAACAGTGTTAATGCAGTTTCTAGGTGAAAGTGCTTTTTGCCAATATCTGCCATTGAGCCCCATTGTAGATTTCTCAAATTTGAAAGCACTATATTTCTAAAACTATGAAACATTTCAAAGATTCCTTTTCAGGCAAACATGTCCACCGTAAGATGAACCTAAGTAGGTTAGAATGGGGTTTCTAGGTGTAAGTATGTAGGACTAGTAGCGTGACGACGAGTATAATAAACTGGAAGAAAAGTAACAAGTGTGTGTTTTGGTCCTGTTGATTGAGCAGAGCAGGACCTATAAACCTTGAAGGTTTATAGGTCCTTCTCAGCTCAATCAACAGGACCAGAACACACCTGGGCTGGCTGCCAGGATCACATCCACCAATGGGGAGGCTGTCTGTGTCCTGTCATGGTTTATCCTCTGTATTATCTGATTAACATCCACGATAACACTTAAAAGCACTAAAGACACCTTTGATGCACAGCACCATTCAAATGCTCTGTACATGATCCCAAGGCCCCATTTGAAAAGTGACACCAAGAAGAACAACTTACAACCTAAAAATCACTGAGAGCTCAGTGGCACCCTTGTTAAGATGCCGTCCGTGTGAGCCAGACGTTGTGAGTTAAAATCCAGCTGAGTTCCTTCTACTTTCACTCTGCAGCATGTTTTGGAGAATAACATCCAGAAGAGAACTGGAAAGAGATGGAAAGCTGAGGAGATTCTCAGAGAGCATGGTGGCATTCTGTGATAAGCTGCTGTCTATGTGAGCCACAGGTCGTGGGTTCAAGTTCAGCCCATGGCCTCAGACGGCATACTATAGCATGCCATTTTTCATCATTTTTGAGGATTTGAAAAAAAGACACAAATCTGTCCGAGACCATGGGCTATAGCCCATCGTCTCGGAGTGATTTTCGTCTTTTTTTCAAATGGGCTATAGCCCATCGTCTCGGAGTGATTTTCGTCTTTTTTCAAATCCTCAAAAATGATGCAAAACGGCATGCTATAGTATGCCGTTCGAGACCATGGGCTATAGCCCATCGTCTCGGAGTGATTTTCGTCTTTTTTTCAAATCCTCAAAAATTATGAAAAACTGCATGCTATAGTATGCCGTCCGATATGGGCTATAGCCCATGGTCATAAATGATGAAAAACGAGGATTTGAAAAAAAGACGAAAATGACTCCGAGACGATGGGCTATAGCCCATGGTCTTGGAGTGATTTTTGTCTTTTTTTCAAATCCTCAAAAATGATGCAAAACAGCATGCTATAGTATGCCGTTCGAGACCATGGGCTATAGCCCATCGTCTCGGAGTGATTTTCGTCTTTTTTTCAAATCCTCAAAAATGATGAAAAACGGCATGCTATAGTATGCCGTCCGATATGGGCTATAGCCCATGGTCATGAATGATGAAAAACGAGGATTTGAAAAAAAGACGAAAATTACTCCGAGACCATGGGCTATAGCCCATGGTCTCGGAGTGATTTTCGTCTTTTTTTCAAATCCCCAAAAATGATGCAAAACAGCATGCTATAGTATGCCGTTCGAGACCATGGGCTATAGCCCATGGTCTCGGAGTGATTTTCGTCTTTTTTTCAAATCCTCAAAAATGATGCAAAACGGCATGCTATAGTATGCCGTTCGAGACTATGGGCTATAGCCCATGGTCTCGGAGTGATTTTCGTCTTTTTTTCAAATCCTCAAAAATGATGCAAAACGGCATGCTATAGTATGCCGTTCGAGACCATGGGCTAAAGCCCATCGTCTCGGAGTGATTTTCGTCTTTTTTTCAAATCCTCAAAAATTATGAAAAACGGCATGCTATAGTATGCCGTCCGATATGGGCTATAGCCCATGGTCATAAATGATGAAAAACGAGGATTTGAAAAAAAGACGAAAATGACTCCGAGACGATGGGCTATAGCCCATGGTCTCGGAGTGATTTTCGTCTTTTTTTCAAATCCTCAAAAATGATGCAAAACGGCATGCTATAGTATGCCGTTCGAGACCATGTGCTATAGCCCATCGTCTCGGAGTGATTTTCGTCTTTTTTTCAAATCCTCAAAAATGATGAAAAACGGCATGCTATAGTATGCCGTCCGATATGGGCTATAGCCCATGGTCATAAATGATGAAAAACGAGGATTTGAAAAAAAGACGAAAATGACTCCGAGACCATGGGCTATAGCCCATGGTCTTGGAGTGATTTTTGTCTTTTTTTCAAATCCTCAAAAATGATGCAAAACGGCATGCTATAGTATGCCGTCTGAGATGGTCTCGGAGGGCATGCTATAGTATGTCGTTTTTCACGATTTCAGAGGATTTGAAAAAATGGTGAAAATCACGGAAAGCGAAAGGCTATAGTCCATGGTCTCGGAGGGCATGCTATAGTATGTAGTTTTTCACGATTTCAGAGGATTTGAAAAAATGGTGAAAATCACGGAAAGCGAAAGGCTATAGTCCATGGTCTCGGAGGGCATGCAATAGTATGTAGTTTTTCACGATTTCAGAGGATTTGAAAAAATGGTGAAAATCACGGAAAGCGAAATGCTATAGTCCATGGTCTCGGAGGGCATGCTATAGTATGTCGTTTTTCACGATTTCGGAGTTTGTGAAAAAATGGTGAAAATCACGGAAAAGCGAAAGGCTATAGTCCATGGTCTCGGAGTGAACAGAAATCATATGTAATAAATAGACTTGGTAGCCTAACTGTAGGGAGTACAAACAGAGAACCTGGGGGTTATCATCTATGAAAAGGCAACACAATGAGCAGAAAATTAAAATAAACCATGTAAATACAATACATTGAGAAGAGCACTGCAGGGACTTGAACCCCGTTCTGGTAAACCAGGAGTACCACACCAGTGCCTTTGTTTTGTTGTAATTTACAGGTCCATTAAATGATGATAAATGATAAATGATAAATGATGATGAATGATGAATGATGATAAATCATTTTTAGGATTTGAAAAAAAAGACGAAAATCACTCCGAGACCATGGGCTATAGCCCATCGTCTCGGAGTGATTTTCGTCTTTTTTTCAAATCCTCAAAAATGATGAAAAACGGCATGCTATAGTATGCCGTCCGATATGGGCTATAGCCCATCGTCATAAATGATGAAAAACGAGGATTTGAAAAAAAGACGAAAATGACTCCGAGACCATGGGCTATAGCCCATGGTCTCGGAGTGATTTTCGTCTTTTTTTCAAATCCTCAAAAATAATGCAAACAGGCATGCTATAGTATGCCGTTCGAGACCATGGGCTATAGCCCATCGTCTCGGAGTGATTTTCGTCTTTTTTTCAAATCCTCAAAAATGATGAAAAACGGCATGCTATAGTATGCCGTCCGATATGGGCTATAGCCCATGGTCATAAATGATGAAAAACGAGGATTTGAAAAAAAGACGAAAATGACTCCGAGACCATGGGCTATAGCCCATGGTCTCGGAGTGATTTTCGTCTTTTTTTCAAATCCTCAAAAATAATGCAAACAGGCATGCTATAGTATGCCGTTCGAGACCATGGGTAATAGCCCATCGTCTCGGAGTGATTTTCGTCTTCTTTTCAAATCCTCAAAAATGATGAAAAACGGCATGCTATAGTATGCCGTCCGATATGGGCTATAGCCCATGGTCATAAATGATGAAAAACGAGGATTTGAAAAAAAGACGAAAATGACTCCGAGACGATGGGCTATAGCCCATGGTCTCGGAGTGATTTTCGTCTTTTTTTCAAATCCTCAAAAATGATGCAAAACGGCATGCTATAGTATGCCGTTCGAGACCATGGGCTATAGCCCATGGTCTCGGAGTGATTTTCGTCTTTTTTTCAAATCCTCAAAAATAATGCAAACAGGCATGCTATAGTATGCCGTTCGAGACCATGGGCTATAGCCCATCGTCTCGGAGTGATTTTCGTCTTTTTTTCAAATCCTCAAAAATGATGAAAAACGGCATGCTATAGTATGCCGTCCGATATGGGCTATAGCCCATGGTCATAAATGATGAAAAACGAGGATTTGAAAAAAAGACAAAAATGACTCCGAGACCATGGGCTATAGCCCATCGTCTCGGAGTGATTTTCGTCTTTTTTTCAAATCCTCAAAAATGATGCAAAACGGCATGCTATAGTATGCCGTTCGAGACCATGGGCTATAGCCCATCGTCTCGGAGTGATTTTCGTCTTTTTTTCAAATCCTCAAAAATGATGAAAAACG
The DNA here is from genome assembly GCF_951216825.1 of Electrona antarctica. Classification (NCBI taxonomy): domain Eukaryota; kingdom Metazoa; phylum Chordata; class Actinopteri; order Myctophiformes; family Myctophidae; genus Electrona; species Electrona antarctica. The sequence continues at coordinate 31,234,657 of NC_136806.1, forward strand.
GCATGCTATAGTATGCCGTCCGATATGGGCTATAGCCCATGGTCATAAATGATGAAAAACGAGGATTTGAAAAAAAGACGAAAATGACTCCGAGACCATGGGCTATAGCCCATGGTCTCGGAGTGATTTTCGTCTTTTTTTCAAATCCTCAAAAATGATGCAAAACGGCATGCTATAGTATGCCGTTCGAGACCATGGGCTATAGCCCATCGTCTAGGAGTGATTTTCGTCTTTTTTTCAAATCCTCAAAAATGATGAAAAACGGCATGCTATAGTATGCCGTCCGATATGGGCTATATCCCATGGTCATAAATGATGAAAAACGAGGATTTGAAAAAAAGACGAAAATGACTCCGAGACCATGGGCTATAGCCCATGGTCTCGGAGTGATTTTCGTCTTTTTTTCAAATCCTCAAAAATGATGCAAAACGGCATGCTATAGTATGCCGTTCGAGACCATGGGCTATAGCCCATCGTCTCGGAGTGATTTTCGTCTTTTTTTCAAATCCTCAAAAATGATGAAAAACAGCATGCTATAGTATGCCGTCCGATATGGGCTATAGCCCATGGTCATAAATGATGAAAAACGAGGATTTGAAAAAAAGACGAAAATGACTCCGAGACCAAGGGCTATAGCCCATGGTCTCGGAGTGATTTTCGTCTTTTTTTCAAATCCTCAAAAATGATGCAAAACGGCATGCTATAGTATGCCGTTCGAGACCATGGGCTATAGCCCATCGTCTCGGAGTGATTTTCGTCTTTTTTTCAAATCCCCTAAAAATGATGAAAAACGGCATGCTATAGTATGCCGTCCGATATGGGCTATAGCCCATGGTCATAATTGATGAAAAACGAGGATTTGAAAAAAAGACGAAAATGACTCCGAGACCATGGGCTATAGCCCATGGTCTCGGAGTGATTTTCGTCTTTTTTTCAAATCCTCAAAAATGATGCAAAACGTCATGCTATAGTATGCCGTTCGAGACCATGGGCTATAGCCCATCGTCTCGGAGTGATTTTCGTATTTTTTTCAAATCCTCAAAAATGATGCAAAACGGCATGCTATAGTATGCCGTTCGAGACCATGGGCTATAGCCCATCGTCTCGGAGTGATTTTCGTATTTTTTTCAAATCCTCAAAAATGATGCAAAACGGCATGCTATAGTATGCCGTTCGAGACCATGGGCTATAGCCCATCGTCTCGGAGTGATTTTCGTCTTTTTTTCAAATCCTCAAAAATGATGAAAAACGGCATGCTATAGTATGCCGTCCGATATGGGCTATAGCCCATGGTCATAATTGATGAAAAACGAGGATTTGAAAAAAAGACGAAAATGACTCCGAGACCATGGGCTATAGCCCATGGTCTCGGAGTGATTTTCGTCTTTTTTTCAAATCCTCAAAAATGATGCAAAACGGCATGCTATAGTATGCCGTTCGAGACCATGGGCTATAGCCCATCGTCTCGGAGTGATTTTCGTCTTTTTTTCAAATCCCCTAAAAATGATGAAAAACGGCATGCTATAGTATGCCGTCCGATATGGGCTATAGCCCATGGTCATAATTGATGAAAAACGAGGATTTGAAAAAAAGACGAAAATGACTCCGAGACCATGGGCTATAGCCCATGGTCTCGGAGTGATTTTCGTCTTTTTTTCAAATCCTCAAAAATGATGCAAAACGGCATGCTATAGTATGCCGTTCGAGACCATGGGCTATAGCCCATCGTCTCGGAGTGATTTTCGTATTTTTTTCAAATCCTCAAAAATGATGCAAAACGGCATGCTATAGTATGCCGTCTGAGATGATCTCGGAGGGCATGCTATAGTATGTAGTTTTTCACGATTTCAGAGGATTTGAAAAAATGGTGAAAATCACGGAAATCGAAAGGCTATAGTCCATGGTCTCGGAGGGCATGCTATAGTATGTCGTTTTTCACGATTTCAGAGGATTTGAAAAAATGGTGAAAATCACGGAAAGCGAAAGGCTATAGTCCATGGTCTCGGAGGGCATGCTATAGTATGTCGTTTTTCACGATTTCAGAGGATTTGAAAAAATGGTTAAAATCACGGAAAGCGAAAGGCTATAGTCCATGGTCTCGGAGGGCATGCTATAGTATGTCGTTTTTCACGATTTCAGAGGATTTGAAAAAATGGTGAAAATCACGGAAAGCGAAAGGCTATAGTCCATGGTCTCGGAGGGCATGCTATAGTATGTCGTTTTTCACGATTTCGGAGGTTGTGAAAAAATGGTGAAAATCACGGAAAAGCGAAAGGCTATAGTAGGTCTATAATAGGTCTCGGAGTGAACAGAAATCATGTGTAATAAATAGACTTGGTAGCCTAACTGTAGGGAGTACAAACAGAGAACCTGGGGGTTATCATCTATGAAAAGGCAACACAATGAGCAGAAAATTAAAATAAACCATGTAAATACAACACATTGAGAAGAGCACTGCAGGGACTTGAACCCCGTTCTGGTAAACCAGGAGTACCACACCAGTGCCTTTGTTTTGTTGTAATTTACAGGTCCATTAAATGATGATAAATGATAAATGATAAATGATGATGAATGATGAATGATGATAAATCATTTTTAGGATTAAAAAAAAAAGACGAAAATGACTCCGAGACGATGGGCTATAGCCCATGGTCTCGGAGTGATTTTCGTCTTTTTTTCAAATACTCAAAAATGATGCAAAACGGCATGCTATAGTATGCCGTTCGAGACCATGGGCTATAGCCCATCGTCTCGGAGTGATTTTCGTCTTTTTTTCAAATCCTCAAAAATGATGAAAAACAGCATGCTATAGTATGCCGTCCGATATGGGCTATAGCCCATGGTCATAAATGATGAAAAACGAGGATTTGAAAAAAAGACGAAAATGACTCCGAGACCATGGGCTATAGCCCATGGTCTCGGAGTGATTTTCGTCTTTTTTTCAAATCCTCAAAAATGATGCAAAACGGCATGCTATAGTATGCCGTTCGAGACCATGGGCTATAGCCCATTGTCTCGGAGTGATTTTCGTCTTTTTTGCAAATCCTCAAAAATGATGAAAAACGGCATGCTATAGTATGCCGTCCGATATGGGCTATAGCCCATGGTCATAAATGATGAAAAACGAGGATTTGAAAAAAAGACGAAAATGACTCCGAGACCATGGGCTATAGCCCATGGTCTCGGAGTGATTTTCGTCTTTTTTTCAAATCCTTCAAAATGATGCAAAACGGCATGCTATAGTATGCCATTCGAGACCATGGAGTGATTTTCGTCTTTTTTTCAAATCCTCGTAAAAGGATGAAAAACGGCATGCTAAAACTATGAAACATTTCAAAGATTCCTTTTCAGGCAAACATGTCCACCGTAAGATGAACCTAAATAGGTTTGAATGGGGTTTCTAGGTGTAAGTATGTAGGACTAGTAGCATGCCAAAGTTTGTGCTATTGCCATTGAGAATGCATTGGGCGTTTAAGTTAAATAACTCAGAAACTACAAAACATTTCAAAGTAAAAAGTTCCAGCATGTGTCTCCACAGTAAGCTGAATTTGAAACAGTGTTAATGCAGTTTCTAGGTGAAAGTGCTTTTTGCCAATATCTGCCATTGAGCCCCATTGTAGATTTCTCAAATTTGAAAGCACTATATTTCTAAAACTATGAAACATTTCAAAGATTCCTTTTCAGGCAAACATGTCCACCGTAAGATGAACCTAAGTAGGTTAGAATGGGGTTTCTAGGTGTAAGTATGTAGGACTAGTAGCGTGACGACGAGTATAATAAACTGGAAGAAAAGTAACAAGTGTGTGTTTTGGTCCTGTTGATTGAGCAGAGCAGGACCTATAAACCTTGAAGGTTTATAGGTCCTTCTCAGCTCAATCAACAGGACCAGAACACACCTGGGCTGGCTGCCAGGATCACATCCACCAATGGGGAGGCTGTCTGTGTCCTGTCATGGTTTATCCTCTGTATTATCTGATTAACATCCACGATAACACTTAAAAGCACTAAAGACACCTTTGATGCACAGCACCATTCAAATGCTCTGTACATGATCCCAAGGCCCCATTTGAAAAGTGACACCAAGAAGAACAACTTACAACCTAAAAATCACTGAGAGCTCAGTGGCACCCTTGTTAAGATGCCGTCCGTGTGAGCCAGACGTTGTGAGTTAAAATCCAGCTGAGTTCCTTCTACTTTCACTCTGCAGCATGTTTTGGAGAATAACATCCAGAAGAGAACTGGAAAGAGATGGAAAGCTGAGGAGATTCTCAGAGAGCATGGTGGCATTCTGTGATAAGCTGCTGTCTATGTGAGCCACAGGTCGTGGGTTCAAGTTCAGCCCATGGCCTCAGACGGCATACTATAGCATGCCATTTTTCATCATTTTTGAGGATTTGAAAAAAAGACACAAATCTGTCCGAGACCATGGGCTATAGCCCATCGTCTCGGAGTGATTTTCGTCTTTTTTTCAAATGGGCTATAGCCCATCGTCTCGGAGTGATTTTCGTCTTTTTTCAAATCCTCAAAAATGATGCAAAACGGCATGCTATAGTATGCCGTTCGAGACCATGGGCTATAGCCCATCGTCTCGGAGTGATTTTCGTCTTTTTTTCAAATCCTCAAAAATTATGAAAAACTGCATGCTATAGTATGCCGTCCGATATGGGCTATAGCCCATGGTCATAAATGATGAAAAACGAGGATTTGAAAAAAAGACGAAAATGACTCCGAGACGATGGGCTATAGCCCATGGTCTTGGAGTGATTTTTGTCTTTTTTTCAAATCCTCAAAAATGATGCAAAACAGCATGCTATAGTATGCCGTTCGAGACCATGGGCTATAGCCCATCGTCTCGGAGTGATTTTCGTCTTTTTTTCAAATCCTCAAAAATGATGAAAAACGGCATGCTATAGTATGCCGTCCGATATGGGCTATAGCCCATGGTCATGAATGATGAAAAACGAGGATTTGAAAAAAAGACGAAAATTACTCCGAGACCATGGGCTATAGCCCATGGTCTCGGAGTGATTTTCGTCTTTTTTTCAAATCCCCAAAAATGATGCAAAACAGCATGCTATAGTATGCCGTTCGAGACCATGGGCTATAGCCCATGGTCTCGGAGTGATTTTCGTCTTTTTTTCAAATCCTCAAAAATGATGCAAAACGGCATGCTATAGTATGCCGTTCGAGACTATGGGCTATAGCCCATGGTCTCGGAGTGATTTTCGTCTTTTTTTCAAATCCTCAAAAATGATGCAAAACGGCATGCTATAGTATGCCGTTCGAGACCATGGGCTAAAGCCCATCGTCTCGGAGTGATTTTCGTCTTTTTTTCAAATCCTCAAAAATTATGAAAAACGGCATGCTATAGTATGCCGTCCGATATGGGCTATAGCCCATGGTCATAAATGATGAAAAACGAGGATTTGAAAAAAAGACGAAAATGACTCCGAGACGATGGGCTATAGCCCATGGTCTCGGAGTGATTTTCGTCTTTTTTTCAAATCCTCAAAAATGATGCAAAACGGCATGCTATAGTATGCCGTTCGAGACCATGTGCTATAGCCCATCGTCTCGGAGTGATTTTCGTCTTTTTTTCAAATCCTCAAAAATGATGAAAAACGGCATGCTATAGTATGCCGTCCGATATGGGCTATAGCCCATGGTCATAAATGATGAAAAACGAGGATTTGAAAAAAAGACGAAAATGACTCCGAGACCATGGGCTATAGCCCATGGTCTTGGAGTGATTTTTGTCTTTTTTTCAAATCCTCAAAAATGATGCAAAACGGCATGCTATAGTATGCCGTCTGAGATGGTCTCGGAGGGCATGCTATAGTATGTCGTTTTTCACGATTTCAGAGGATTTGAAAAAATGGTGAAAATCACGGAAAGCGAAAGGCTATAGTCCATGGTCTCGGAGGGCATGCTATAGTATGTAGTTTTTCACGATTTCAGAGGATTTGAAAAAATGGTGAAAATCACGGAAAGCGAAAGGCTATAGTCCATGGTCTCGGAGGGCATGCAATAGTATGTAGTTTTTCACGATTTCAGAGGATTTGAAAAAATGGTGAAAATCACGGAAAGCGAAATGCTATAGTCCATGGTCTCGGAGGGCATGCTATAGTATGTCGTTTTTCACGATTTCGGAGTTTGTGAAAAAATGGTGAAAATCACGGAAAAGCGAAAGGCTATAGTCCATGGTCTCGGAGTGAACAGAAATCATATGTAATAAATAGACTTGGTAGCCTAACTGTAGGGAGTACAAACAGAGAACCTGGGGGTTATCATCTATGAAAAGGCAACACAATGAGCAGAAAATTAAAATAAACCATGTAAATACAATACATTGAGAAGAGCACTGCAGGGACTTGAACCCCGTTCTGGTAAACCAGGAGTACCACACCAGTGCCTTTGTTTTGTTGTAATTTACAGGTCCATTAAATGATGATAAATGATAAATGATAAATGATGATGAATGATGAATGATGATAAATCATTTTTAGGATTTGAAAAAAAAGACGAAAATCACTCCGAGACCATGGGCTATAGCCCATCGTCTCGGAGTGATTTTCGTCTTTTTTTCAAATCCTCAAAAATGATGAAAAACGGCATGCTATAGTATGCCGTCCGATATGGGCTATAGCCCATCGTCATAAATTATGAAAAACGAGGATTTGAAAAAAAGACGAAAATGACTCCGAGACCATGGGCTATAGCCCATGGTCTCGGAGTGATTTTCGTCTTTTTTTCAAATCCTCAAAAATAATGCAAACAGGCATGCTATAGTATGCCGTTCGAGACCATGGGCTATAGCCCATCGTCTCGGAGTGATTTTCGTCTTTTTTTCAAATCCTCAAAAATGATGAAAAACGGCATGCTATAGTATGCCGTCCGATATGGGCTATAGCCCATGGTCATAAATGATGAAAAACGAGGATTTGAAAAAAAGACGAAAATGACTCCGAGACCATGGGCTATAGCCCATGGTCTCGGAGTGATTTTCGTCTTTTTTTCAAATCCTCAAAAATAATGCAAACAGGCATGCTATAGTATGCCGTTCGAGACCATGGGTAATAGCCCATCGTCTCGGAGTGATTTTCGTCTTCTTTTCAAATCCTCAAAAATGATGAAAAACGGCATGCTATAGTATGCCGTCCGATATGGGCTATAGCCCATGGTCATAAATGATGAAAAACGAGGATTTGAAAAAAAGACGAAAATGACTCCGAGACGATGGGCTATAGCCCATGGTCTCGGAGTGATTTTCGTCTTTTTTTCAAATCCTCAAAAATGATGCAAAACGGCATGCTATAGTATGCCGTTCGAGACCATGGGCTATAGCCCATGGTCTCGGAGTGATTTTCGTCTTTTTTTCAAATCCTCAAAAATAATGCAAACAGGCATGCTATAGTATGCCGTTCGAGACCATGGGCTATAGCCCATCGTCTCGGAGTGATTTTCGTCTTTTTTTCAAATCCTCAAAAATGATGAAAAACGGCATGCTATAGTATGCCGTCCGATATGGGCTATAGCCCATGGTCATAAATGATGAAAAACGAGGATTTGAAAAAAAGACAAAAATGACTCCGAGACCATGGGCTATAGCCCATCGTCTCGGAGTGATTTTCGTCTTTTTTTCAAATCCTCAAAAATGATGCAAAACGGCATGCTATAGTATGCCGTTCGAGACCATGGGCTATAGCCCATCGTCTCGGAGTGATTTTCGTCTTTTTTTCAAATCCTCAAAAATGATGAAAAACGGCATGCTATAGTATGCCGTCCGATATGGGCTATAGCCCATGGTCATAAATGATGAAAAACGAGGATTTGAAAAAAAGACGAAAATGACTCCGAGACCATGGGCTATAGCCCATGGTCTCGGAGTGATTTTCGTCTTTTTTTCAAATCCTCAAAAATGATGCAAAACGGCATGCTATAGTATGCCGTTCGAGACCATGGGCTATAGCCCATCGTCTAGGAGTGATTTTCGTCTTTTTTTCAAATCCTCAAAAATGATGAAAAACGGCATGCTATAGTATGCCGTCCGATATGGGCTATATCCCATGGTCATAAATGATGAAAAACGAGGATTTGAAAAAAAGACGAAAATGACTCCGAGACCATGGGCTATAGCCCATGGTCTCGGAGTGATTTTCGTCTTTTTTTCAAATCCTCAAAAATGATGCAAAACGGCATGCTATAGTATGCCGTTCGAGACCATGGGCTATAGCCCATCGTATCGGAGTGATTTTCGTCTTTTTTTCAAATCCTCAAAAATTATGCAAAACGGCATGCTATAGTATGCCGTTCGAGACCATGGGCTATAGCCCATCGTCTCGGAGTGATTTTCGTCTTTTTTTCAAATCCTCAAAAATGATGAAAAACGGCATGCTATAGTATGCCGTCCGATATGGGCTATAGCCCATGGTCATAAATGATGAAAAACGAGGATTTGAAAAAAAGACAAAAATGACTCCGAGACCATGGGCTATAGCCCATGGTCTCGGAGTGATGTTCGTCTTTTTTTCAAATCCTCAAAAATGATGCAAAACGGCATGCTATAGTATGCCGTTCGAGACCATGGGCTATAGCCCATCATCTCGGAGTGATTTTCGTCTTTTTTTCAAATCCTCAAAAATGGCTATAGTATGCCGTTCGAGACCATGGGCTATAGCCCATCGTCTCGGAGTGATTTTCGTCTTTTTTTCAAATCCTCAAAAATGATGAAAAACGGCATGCTATAGTATGCCGTCCGATATGGGCTATAGCCCATGGTCATAAATGATGAAAAACGAAGATTTGAAAAAAAGACGAAAATGACTCCGAGACCATGGGCTATAGCCCATGGTCTCGGAGTGATTTTCGTCTTCTTTTCAAATCCTCAAAAATGATGAAAAACGGCATGCTATAGTATGCCGTCCGATATGGGCTATAGCCCATGGTCATAAATGATGAAAAACGAGGATTTGAAAAAAAGACGAAAATGACTCCGAGACCATGGGCTATAGCCCATGGTCTCGGAGTGATTTTCGTCTTTTTTCAAATCCTCAAAAATGATGCAAAACGGCATGCTATAGTATGCCGTTCGAGACCATGGGCTATAGCCCATCGTCTCGGAGTGATTTTCGTCTTTTTTTCAAATCCTCAAAAATGATGAAAAACGGCATGCTATAGTATGGCGTCCGATATGGGCTATAGCCCATGGTCATAAATGATGAAAAACGAGGATTTGAAAAAAAGACGAAAATGACTCCGAGACGATGGGCTATAGCCCATGGTCTCGGAGTGATTTTCGTCTTTTTTTCAAATCCTCAAAAATGATGCAAAACGGCATGCTATAGTATGCCGTTCGAGACCATGGGCTATAGCCCATCGTCTCGGAGTGATTTTCGTCTTTTTTTCAAATCCTCAAAAATGATGCAAAACGGCATGCTATAGTACGGGCGAAAATGACGACGGGCTATAGCCCATCGTCTCGGAGTGATTTTCGTCTTTTTTTCAAATCCTCAAAAATGATGAAAAACGGCATGCTATAGTATGCCGTCCGATATGGGCTATAGCCCATGGTCATAAATGATGAAAAACGAGGATTTGAAAAAAAGACGAAAATGACTCCGAGACCATGGGCTATAGCCCATGGTCTCGGAGTGATTTTCGTCTTTTTTTCAAATCCTCAAAAATGATGCAAAACGGCATGCTATAGTATGCCGTTCGAGACCATGGGCTATAGCCCATCGTCTCGGAGTGATTTTCGTCTTTTTTTCAAATACTCAAAAATGATGAAAAACGGCATGCTATAGTATGCCGTCCGATATGGGCTATAGCCCATGGTCATAAATGATGAAAAACGAGGATTTGAAAAAAAGACGAAAATGACTCCGAGACGATGGGCTATAGCCCATGGTCTCGGAGTGATTTTCGTCTTTTTTTCAAATCCTCAAAAATGATGCAAAACGGCATGCTATAGTATGCCGTTCGAGACCATGGGCTATAGCCCATCGTCTCGGAGTGATTTTCGTCTTTTTTTCAAATCCTCAAAAATGATGAAAAACGGCATGCTATAGTATGCCGTCCGATATGGGCTATAGCCCATGGTCATAAATGATGAAAAACGAGGATTTGAAAAAAAGACGAAAATGACTCCGAGACCATGGGCTATAGCCCATGGTCTTGGAGTGATTTTTGTCTTCTTTTCAAATCCTCAAAAATGATGCAAAACGGCATGCTATAGTATGCCGCCTGAGATGGTCTCGGAGGGCATGCTATAGTATGTAGTTTTTCACGATTTCAGAGGATTTGAAAAAATGGTGAAAATCACGGAAAGCGAAAGGCTATAGTCCATGGTCTCGGAGGGCATGCTATAGTATGTAGTTTTTCACGATTTCAGAGGATTTGAAAAAATGGTGAAAATCACGGAAAGCGAAAGGCTATAGTCCATGGTCTCGGAGGGCATGCTATAGTATGTACTTTTTCACGATTTCAGAGGATTTGAAAAAATTGTGAAAATCACGGAAAGCGAAAGGCTATAGTCCATGGTCTCGGAGGGCATGCTATAGTATGTCGTTTTTCACGATTTCAGAGGATTTGAAAAAATGGTGAAAATCACGGAAAGCGAAAGGCTATAGTCCATGGTCTCGGAGGGCATGCTATAGTATGTCGTTTTTCACGATTTCGGAGGTTGTGAAAAAATGGTGAAAATCACGGAAAAGCAAAAGGCTATAGTCCATGGTCTCGGAGTGAACAGAAATCATATGTAATAAATAGACTTGGTAGCCTAACTGTAGGGAGTACAAACAGAGAACCTGGGGGTTATCATCTATGAAAAGGCAACACAATGAGCAGAAAATTAAAATAAACCATGTAAATACAATACATTGAGAAGAGCACTGCAGGGACTTGAACCCCGTTCTGGTAAACCAGGAGTACCACACCAGTGCCTTTGTTTTGTTGTAATTTACAGGTCCATTAAATGATGATAAATGATAAATGATAAATGATGATGAATGATGAATGATGATAAATCATTTTTAGGATTTGAAAAAAAAGACGAAAATCACTCCGAGACCATGGGCTATAGCCCATCGTCTCGGAGTGATTTTCGTCTCTTTTTCATATCCTCAAAAATGATGAAAAACGGCATGCTATAGTATGCCGTCCGATATGGGCTATAGCCCATCGTCATAAATGATGAAAAACGAGGATTTGAAAAAAAGACGAAAATGACTCCGAGACCATGGGCTATATAGCCCATGGTCTCGGAGTGATTTTCGTCTTTTTTTCAAATCCTCAAAAATAATGCAAACAGGCATGCTATAGTATGCCGTTCGAGACCATGGGCTATAGCCCATCGTCTCGGAGTGATTTTCGTCTTTTTTTCAAATCCTCAAAAATGATGAAAAACGGCATGCTATAGTATGCCGTCCGATATGGGCTATAGCCCATGGTCATAAATGATGAAAAACGAGGATTTGAAAAAAAAGAGGAAAATGACTCCGAGACCATGGGCTATAGCCCATGGTCTCGGAGTGATTTTCGTCTTTTTTTCAAATCCTCAAAAATGATGCAAAATGGCATGCTATAGTATGCCGTTCGAGACCATGGGCTATAGCCCATCGTCTCGGAGTGATTTTCGTCTTTTTTTCAAATCCTCAAAAATGATGAAAAACGGCATGCTATAGTATGCCGTCCGATATGGGCTATAGCCCATGGTCATAAATGATGAAAAACGAGGATTTGAAAAAAAGACGAAAATGACTCCGAGACCATGGGCTATAGCCCATGGTCTCGGAGTGATTTTCGTCTTTTTTTCAAATCCTCAAAAATGATGCAAAACGGCATGCTATAGTATGCCGTTCGAGACCATGGGCTATAGCCCATCGTCTCGGAGTGATTTTCGTCTTTTTTTCAAATCCTCAAAAATGATGCAAAACGGCATGCTATAGTATGCCGTCTGAGATGGTCTCGGAGGGCATGCTATAATATGTAGTTTTTCACGATTTCAGAGGATTTGAAAAAATGGTGAAAATCACGGAAAGCGAAAGGCTATAGTCCATGGTCTCGGGGGGGCATGCTATAGTATGTAGTTTTTCACGATTTCAGAGGATTTGAAAAAATGGTGAAAATCACGGAAAGCGAAAGGCTATAGTCCATGGTCTCGGAGGGCATGCTATAGTATGTAGTTTTTCACGATTTCAGAGGATTTGAAAAAATTGTGAAAATCACGGAAAGCGAAAGGCTATAGTCCATGGTCTCGGAGGGCATGCTATAGTATGTCGTTTTTCACGATTTCAGAGGATTTGAAAAAATGGTGAAAATCACGGAAAGCGAAAGGCTATAGTCCATGGTCTCGGAGGGCATGCTATAGTATGTCGTTTTTCACGATTTCGGAGGTTGTGAAAAAATTGTGAAAATCACGGAAAAGCAAAAGGCTATAGTCCATGGTCTCGGAGTGAACAGAAATCATATGTAATAAATAGACTTGGTAGCCTAACTGTAGGGAGTACAAACAGAGAACCTGGGGGTTATCATCTATGAAAAGGCAACACAATGAGCAGAAAATTAAAATAAACCATGTAAATACAATACATTGAGAAGAGCACTGCAGGGACTTGAACCCCGTTCTGGTAAACCAGGAGTACCACACCAGTGCCTTTGTTTTGTTGTAATTTACAGGTCCATTAAATGATGATAAATGATAAATGATAAATTATGATGAATGATGAATGATGATAAATCAATACAAATGATGCAAAACGGCATGCTATAGTATGCCGTCCGATATGGGCTATAGCCCATGGTCATAAATGATGAAAAACGAGGATTTGAAAAAAAGACGAAAATGACTCCGAGACGATGGGCTATAGCCCATGGTCTCGGAGTGATTTTCGTCTTTTTTTCAAATCCTCAAAAATGATGCAAAACGGCATGCTATAGTATGCCGTTCGAGACCATGGGCTCAAGCCCATCGTCTCGGAGTGATTTTCGTCTTTTTTTCAAATCCTCAAAAATGATGAAAAACGGCATGCTATAGTATGCCGTCCGATATGGGCTATAGCCCATGGTCATAAATGATGAAAAACGAGGATTTGAAAAAAAGACGAAAATGACTCCGAGACGATGGTCTCGGAGTGATTTTAGTCTTTTTTTCAAATCCTCAAAAATGATGCAAAACGGCATGCTATAGTATGCCCTTCGAGACCATGGGCTATAGCCCATCGTCTCGGAGTGATTTTCGTCTTTTTTTTCAAATCCTCAAAAATGATGAAAAACGGCATGCTATAGTATGCCGTCCGATATGGGCTATAGCCCATGGTCATAAATGATGAAAAACGAGGATTTGAAAAAAAGACGAAAATGACTCCGAGACCATGGGCTATAGCCCATGGTCTCGGAGTGATTTTCGTCTTTTTTTCAAATCCTCAAAAATGATGCAAAACGGCATGCTATAGTATGTCGTTCGAGACCATGGGCTATAGCCCATCGTCTCGGAGTGATTTTCGTCTTTTTTTCAAATCCTCAAAAATGATGAAAAACGGCATGCTATAGTATGCCGTCCGATATGGGCTATAGCCCATGGTCATAAATGATGAAAAACGAAGATTTGAAAAAAAGACGAAAATGACTCCGAGACCATGGGCTATAGCCCATGGTCTCGGATTGATTTTCGTCTTTTTTTCAAATCCTCAAAAATAATGCAAACAGGCATGCTATAGTATGCCGTTCGAGACCATGGGCTATAGCCCATCGTCTCGGAGTGATTTTCGTCTTCTTTTCAAATCCTCAAAAATGATGAAAAACGGCATGCTATAGTATGCCGTCCGATATGGGCTATAGCCCATGGTCATGATGAAAAACGAGGATTTGAAAAAAAGACGAAAATGACTCCGAGACCATGGGCTATAGCCCATGGTCTCGGAGTGATTTTCGTCTTTTTTTCAAATCCTCAAAAATGATGCAAAACGGCATGCTATAGTATGCCGTTCGAGACCATGGGCTATAGCCCATCGTCTCGGAGTGATTTTCGTCTTTTTTTCAAATCCTCAAAAATGATGAAAAACGGCATGCTATAGTATGGCGTCCGATATGGGCTATAGCCCATGGTCATAAATGATGAAAAACGAGGATTTGAAAAAAAGACGAAAATGACTCCGAGACGATGGGCTATAGCCCATGGTCTCGGAGTGATTTTCGTCTTTTTTTCAAATCCTCAAAAATGATGCAAAACGGCATGCTATAGTATGCCGTTCGAGACCATGGGCTATAGCCCATCGTCTCGGAGTGATTTTCGTCTTTTTTTCAAATCCTCAAAAATGATGCAAAACGGCATGCTATAGTACGGGCGAAAATGACGACGGGCTATAGCCCATCGTCTCGGAGTGATTTTCGTCTTTTTTTCAAATCCTCAAAAATGATGAAAAACGGCATGCTATAGTATGCCGTTCGAGACCATGGGCTATAGCCCATCGTCTCGGAGTGATTTTCCTCTTTTTTTCAAATACTCAAAAATGATGAAAAACGGCATGCTATAGTATGCCGTCCGATATGGGCTATAGCCCATGGTCATAAATGATGAAAAACGAGGATTTGAAAAAAAGACGAAAATGACTCCGAGACGATGGGCTATAGCCCATGGTCTCGGAGTGATTTTCGTCTTTTTTTCAAATCCTCAAAAATGATGCAAAACGGCATGCTATAGTATGCCGTTCGAGACCATGGGCTATAGCCCATCGTCTCGGAGTGATTTTCGTCTTTTTTTCAAATCCTCAAAAATGATGAAAAACGGCATGCTATAGTATGCCGTCCGATATGGGCTATAGCCCATGGTCATAAATGATGAAAAACGAGGATTTGAAAAAAAGACGAAAATGACTCCGAGACCATGGGCTATAGCCCATGGTCTTGGAGTGATTTTTGTCTTCTTTTCAAATCCTCAAAAATGATGCAAAACGGCATGCTATAGTATGCCGTCTGAGATGGTCTCGGAGGGCATGCTATAGTATGTAGTTTTTCACGATTTCAGAGGATTTGAAAAAATGGTGAAAATCACGGAAAGCGAAAGGCTATAGTCCATGGTCTCGGAGGGCATGCTATAGTATGTAGTTTTTCACGATTTCAGAGGATTTGAAAAAATGGTGAAAATCACGGAAAGCGAAAGGCTATAGTCCATGGTCTCGGAGGGCATGCTATAGTATGTAGTTTTTCACGATTTCAGAGGATTTGAAAAAATTGTGAAAATCACGGAAAGCGAAAGGCTATAGTCCATGGTCTCGGAGGGCATGCTATAGTATGTCGTTTTTCACGATTTCAGAGGATTTGAAAAAATGGTGAAAATCACGGAAAGCGAAAGGCTATAGTCCATGGTCTCGGAGGGCATGCTATAGTATGTCGTTTTTCACGATTTCGGAGGTTGTGAAAAAATGGTGAAAATCACGGAAAAGCAAAAGGCTATAGTCCATGGTCTCGGAGTGAACAGAAATCATATGTAATAAATAGACTTGGTAGCCTAACTGTAGGGAGTACAAACAGAGAACCTGGGGGTTATCATCTATGAAAAGGCAACACAATGAGCAGAAAATTAAAATAAACCATGTAAATACAATACATTGAGAAGAGCACTGCAGGGACTTGAACCCCGTTCTGGTAAACCAGGAGTACCACACCAGTGCCTTTGTTTTGTTGTAATTTACAGGTCCATTAAATGATGATAAATGATAAATGATAAATGATGATGAATGATGAATGATGATAAATCATTTTTAGGATTTGAAAAAAAAGACGAAAATCACTCCGAGACCATGGGCTATAGCCCATCGTCTCGGAGTGATTTTCGTCTCTTTTTCAAATCCTCAAAAATGATGAAAAACGGCATGCTATAGTATGCCGTCTGATATGGGCTATAGCCCATCGTCATAAATGATGAAAAACGAGGATTTGAAAAAAAGACGAAAATGACTCCGAGACCATGGGCTATATAGCCCATGGTCTCGGAGTGATTTTCGTCTTTTTTTCAAATCCTCAAAAATAATGCAAACAGGCATGCTATAGTATGCCGTTCGAGACCATGGGCTATAGCCCATCGTCTCGGAGTGATTTTCGTCTTTTTTTCAAATCCTCAAAAATGATGAAAAACGGCATGCTATAGTATGCCGTCCGATATGGGCTATAGCCCATGGTCATAAATGATGAAAAACGAGGATTTGAAAAAAAAGACGAAAATGACTCCGAGACCATGGGCTATAGCCCATGGTCTCGGAGTGATTTTCGTCTTTTTTTCAAATCCTCAAAAATAATGCAAACAGGCATGCTATAGTATGCCGTTCGAGACCATGGGCTATAGCCCATCGTCTCGGAGTGATTTTCGTCTTTTTTTCAAATCCTCAAAAATGATGAAAAACGGCATGCTATAGTATGCCGTCCGATATGGGCTATAGCCCATGGTCATAAATGATGAAAAACGAGCATTTTAAAAAAAGACGAAAATGACTCCGAGACCATGGGCTATAGCCCATGGTCTCGGAGTGATTTTCGTCTTTTTTTCAAATCCTCAAAAATGATGCAAAATGGCATGCTATAGTATGCCGTTCGAGACCATGGGCTATAGCCCATCGTCTCGGAGTGATTTTCGTCTTTTTTTCAAATCCTCAAAAATGATGAAAAACGGCATGCTATAGTATGCCGTCCGATATGGGCTATAGCCCATGGTCATAAATGATGAAAAACGAGGATTTGAAAAAAAGACGAAAATGACTCCGAGACCATGGGCTATAGCCCATGGTCTCGGAGTGATTTTCGTCTTTTTTTCAAATCCTCAAAATTAATGCAAACAGGCATGCTATAGTATTCCGTTCGAGACCATGGGCTATAGCCCATTGTCTCGGAGTGATTTTCGTCTTTTTTTCAAATCCTCAAAAATGATGAAAAACGGCATGCTATAGTATGCCGTCCGATATGGGCTATAGCCCATGGTCATAAATGATGAAAAACGAGGATTTGAAAAAAAGACGAAAATGACTCCGAGACCATGGGCTATAGCCCATGGTCTCGGAGTGATTTTCGTCTTTTTTTCAAATCCTCAAAAATGATGCAAAACGGCATGCTATAGTATGCCGTTCGAGACCATATGCTATAGCCCATCGTCTCGGAGTGATTTTCGTCTTTTTTTCAAATCCTCAAAAATGATGAAAAACGGCATGCTATAGTATGCCGTCCGATATGGGCTATAGCCCATGGTCATAAATGATGAAAAACGAAGATTTAAAAAAAAGACGAAAATGACTCCGAGACCATGGGCTATAGCCCATGGTCTCGGAGTGATTTTCGTCTTTTTTTCAAATCCTCAAAAATGATGCAAAACGGCATGCTATAGTATGCCGTTCGAGACCATGGGCTATAGCCCATCGTCTCGGAGTGATTTTCGTCTTTTTTTCAAATCCTCAAAAATGATGCAAAACGGCATGCTATAGTACGGGCGAAAATGACGACGGGCTATAGCCCATCGTCTCGGAGTGATTTTCGTCTTTTTTTCAAATCCTCAAAAATGATGCAAAACGGAATGCTATAGTACGGGCGAAAATGACGACGGGCTATAGCCCATCGTCTCGGAGTGATTTTCGTCTTTTTTTCAAATCCTCAAAAATGATGAAAAACGGCATGCTATAGTATGCCGTCCGATATGGGCTATAGCCCATGGTCATAAATGATGAAAAACGAGGATTTGAAAAAAGACGAAAATGACTCCGAGACCATGGGCTATAGCCCATGGTCTCGGAGTGATTTTCGTCTTTTTTTCAAATCCTCAAAAATGATGCAAAACGGCATGCTATAGTATGCCGTTCGAGACCATGGGCTATAGCCCATCGTCTCGGAGTGATTTTCGTCTTTTTTTCAAATCCTCAAAAATGATGCAAAACGGCATGCTATAGTATGCCGTCTGAGATGGTCTCGGAGGGCATGCTATAGTATGTAGTTTTTCACGATTTCAGAGGATTTGAAAAAATTGTGAAAATCACGGAAAGCGAAAGGCTATAGTCCATGGTCTCGGGGGGCATGCTATAGTATGTAGTTTTTCACGATTTCAGAGGATTTGAAAAAATGGTGAAAATCACGGAAAGCGAAAGGCTATAGTCCATGGTCTCGGAGGGCATGCTATAGTATGTAGTTTTTCACGATTTCAGAGGATTTGAAAAAATTGTGAAAATCACGGAAAGCGAAAGGCTATAGTCCATGGTCTCGGAGGGCATGCTATAGTATGTCGTTTTTCACGATTTCAGAGGATTTGAAAAAATGGTGAAAATCACGGAAAGCGAAAGGCTATAGTCCATGGTCTCGGAGGGCATGCTATAGTATGTCGTTTTTCACGATTTCGGAGGTTGTGAAAAAATGGTGAAAATCACGGAAAAGCAAAAGGCTATAGTCCATGGTCTCGGAGTGAACAGAAATCATATGTAATAAATAGACTTGGTAGCCTAACTGTAGGGAGTACAAACAGAGAACCTGGGGGTTATCATCTATGAAAAGGCAACACAATGAGCAGAAAATTTAAATAAACCATGTAAATACAATACATTGAGAAGAGCACTGCAGGGACTTGAACCCCGTTCTGGTAAACCAGGAGTACCACACCAGTGCCTTTGTTTTGTTGTAATTTACAGGTCCATTAAATGATGATAAATGATAAATGATAAATGATGATGAATGATGAATGATGATAAATCATTTTTAGGATTTGAAAAAAAAGACGAAAATCACTCCGAGACCATGGGCTATAGCCCATCGTCTCGGAGTGATTTTCGTCTTTTTTTCAAATCCTCAAAAATGATGAAAAACGGCATGCTATAGTATGCCGTCCGATATGGGCTATAGCCCATCGTCATAAATGATGAAAAACGAGGATTTGAAAAAAAGACGAAAATGACTCCGAGACCATGGGCTATATAGCCCATGGTCTCGGAGTGATTTTCGTCTTTTTTTCAAATCCTCAAAAATAATGCAAACAGGCATGCTATAGTATGCCGTTCGAGACCATGGGCTATAGCCCATCGTCTCGGAGTGATTTTCGTCTTTTTTTCAAATCCTCAAAAATGATGAAAAACGGCATGCTATAGTATGCCGTCCGATATGGGCTATAGCCCATGGTCATAAATGATGAAAAACGAGGATTTGAAAAAAAAGACGAAAATGACTCCGAGACCATGGGCTATAGCCCATGGTCTCGGAGTGATTTTCGTCTTTTTTTCAAATCCTCAAAAATAATGCAAACAGGCATGCTATAGTATGCCGTTCGAGACCATGGGCTATAGCCCATCGTCTCGGAGTGATTTTCGTCTTTTTTTCAAATCCTCAAAAATGATGAAAAACGGCATGCTATAGTATGCCGTCCGATATGGGCTATAGCCCATGGTCATAAATGATGAAAAACGAGGATTTGAAAAAAAAGACGAAAATGACTCCGAGACCATGGGCTATAGCCCATGGTCTCGGAGTGATTTTCGTCTTTTTTTCAAATCCTCAAAAATGATGCAAAACGGCATGCTATAGTATGCCGTCTGAGATGGTCTCGGAGGGCATGCTATAGTATGTAGTTTTTCACGATTTCAGAGGATTTGAAAAAATGGTGAAAATCACGGAAAGCGAAAGGCTATAGTCCATGGTCTCGGAGGGCATGCTATAGTATGTAGTTTTTCACGATTTCAGAGGATTTGAAAAAATGGTGAAAATCACGGAAAGCGAAAGGCTATAGTCCATGGTCTCGGAGGGCATGCTATAGTATGTAGTTTTTCACGATTTCAGAGGATTTGAAAAAAATTGTGAAAATCACGGAAAGCGAAAGGCTATAGTCCATGGTCTCGGAGGGCATGCTATAGTATGTCGTTTTTCACGATTTCAGAGGATTTGAAAAAATGGTGAAAATCACGGAAAGCGAAAGGCTATAGTCCATGGTCTCGGAGGGCATGCTATAGTATGTCGTTTTTCACGATTTCGGAGGTTGTGAAAAAATGGTGAAAATCACGGAAAAGCGAAAGGCTATAGTCCATGGTCTCAGAGTGAACAGAAATCATATGTAATAAATAGACTTGGTAGCCTAACTGTAGGGAGTACAAACAGAGAACCTGGGGGTTATCATCTATGAAAAGGCAACACAATGAGCAGAAAATTTAAATAAACCATGTAAATACAATACATTGAGAAGAGCACTGCAGGGACTTGAACCCCGTTCTGGTAAACCAGGAGTACCACACCAGTGCCTTTGTTTTGT
The DNA here is from genome assembly GCF_951216825.1 of Electrona antarctica. Taxonomy (NCBI): domain Eukaryota; kingdom Metazoa; phylum Chordata; class Actinopteri; order Myctophiformes; family Myctophidae; genus Electrona; species Electrona antarctica. Next base: position 31,254,914 of record NC_136806.1, read on the forward strand.
TGTAATTTACAGGTCCATTAAATGATGATAAATGATAAATGATAAATTATGATGAATGATGAATGATGATAAATCAATACAAATGATGCAAAACGGCATGCTATAGTATGCCGTCCGATATGGGCTATAGCCCATGGTCATAAATGATGAAAAACGAGGATTTGAAAAAAAGACGAAAATGACTCCGAGACGATGGGCTATAGGCCATGGTCTCGGAGTGATTTTCGTCTTTTTTTCAAATCCTCAAAAATGATGCAAAACGGCATGCTATAGTATGCCGTTCGAGACCATGGGCTATAGCCCATCGTCTCGGAGTGATTTTTGTCTTTTTTTCAAATGCTCAAAGATGATGAAAAACGGCATGCTATAGTATGCCGTCCGATATGGGCTATAGCCCATGGTCATAAATGATGAAAAACGAGGATTTGAAAAAAAGACGAAAATGACTCCGAGACCATGGGCTATAACCCATGGTCTCGGAGTGATTTTCGTCTTTTTTTCAAATCCTCAAAAATGATGCAAAAAGGCATGCTATAGTATGCCGTTCGAGACCATGGGCTATAGCCCATGGTCATAAATGATGAAAACAAAAAGACGAAAATGACTCCGAGACCATGGGCTATAGCCCATGGTCTCGGAGTGATTTTCGTCTTTTTTTCAAATCCTCAAAAATGATGCAAAACGGCATGCTATAGTATGCCGTTCGAGACCATGGGCTATAGCCCATCGTCTCGGAGTGATTTTCATCTTTTTTTCAAATCCTCAAAAATGATGCAAAACGGCATGCTATAGTATGCCGTCCGATATGGGCTATAGCCCATGGTCATAAATGATGAAAAACGAGGATTTGAAAAAAAGACGAAAATGACTCCGAGACCATGGGCTATAGCCCATGGTCTCGGAGTGATTTTCGTCTTTTTTTCAAATCCTCAAAAATGATGCAAAACGGCATGCTATAGTATGCCGTTCGAGACCATGGGCTATAGCCCATCGTCTCGGAGTGATTTTCGTCTTTTTTTCAAATCCTCAAAAATGATGAAAAACGGCATGCTATAGTATGCCGTCCGATATGGGCTATAGCCCATGGTCATAAATGATGAAAAACGAGGATTTGAAAAAACGACGAAAATGACTCCGAGACCATGGGCTATAGCCCATGGTCTCGGAGGGATTTTCGTCTTTTTTCAAATCCTCAAAAATGATGAAAAACGGCATGCTATAGTATGCCGTCCGATATGGGCTATAGCCCATGGTCATAAATGATGAAAAACGAGGATTTGAAAAAAAGACGAAAATGACTCCGAGAAGATGGGCTATAGCCCATGGTCTCGGAGTGATTTTCGTCTTTTTTTCGAATCCTCAAAAATGATGCAAAACGGCATGCTATAGTATGCCGTTCGAGACCATGGGCTATAGCCCATCGTCTCGGAGTGATTTTCGTCTTTTTTTCAAATCCTCAAAAATGATGCAAAACGGCATGCTATAGTATGCCGTCCGATATGGGCTATAGCCCATGGTCATAAATGATGAAAAACGAGGATTTGAAAAAAAGACGAAAATGACTCCGAGACGATGGGCTATAGCCCATGGTCTCGGAGTGATTTTCGTCTTTTTTTCAAATCCTCAAAAATGATGCAAAACGGCATGCTATAGTATGCCGTTCGAGACCATGGGCTATAGCCCATCGTCTCGGAGTGATTTTTGTCTTTTTTTCAAATCCTCAAAGATGATGAAAAACGGCATGCTTTAGTATGCCGTCCGATATGGGCTATAGCCCATGGTCATAAATGATGAAAAACGAGGATTTGAAAAAAAGACGAAAATGACTCCGAGACCATGGGCTATAGCCCATGGTCTCGGAGTGATTTTCGTCTTTTTTTCAAATCCTCAAAAATGATGCAAAACGGCATGCTATAGTATGCCGTTCGAGACCATGGGCTATAGCCCATCGTCTCGGAGTGATTTTCATCTTTTTTTCAAATCCTCAAAAATGATGAAAAACGGCATGCTATAGTATGCCGTCCGATATGGGCTATAGCCCATGGTCATAAATGATGAAAAACGAGGATTTGAAAAAAAGACGAAAATGACTCCGAGACCATGGGCTATAGCCCATGGTCTCGGAGTGATTTTCGTCTTTTTTTCAAATCCTCAAAAATGATGCAAAACGGCATGCTATAGTATGCCGTTCGAGACTATGGGCTATAGCCCATGGTCATAAATGATGAAAAACGAGGATTTGAAAAAAAGACGAAAATGACTCCGAGACCATGGGCTATAGCCCATCGTCTCGGAGTGATTTTCGTCTTTTTTTCAAATCCTCAAAAATGATGCAAAACGGCATGCTATAGTATGCCGTCTGAGATGGTCTCGGAGGGCATGAGGGCATGAGGGTATGTCGTTTTTCACGATTTCAGAGGATTTGAAAAAATTGTGAAAATCACGGAAAGCGAAAGGCTATAGTCCATGGTCTCGGAGGGCATGCTATAGTATGTCGTTTTTCACGATTTCAGAGGATTTGAAAAAATGGTGAAAATCACGGAAAGCGAAAGGCTATAGTCCATGGTCTCGGAGGGCATGCTATAGTATGTCGTTTTTCACGATTTCGGAGGTTGTGAAAAAATGGCGAAAATCACGGAAAAGCGAAAGGCTATAGTCCATGGTCTCGGAGTGAACAGAAATCATATGTAATAAATAGACTTGGTAGCCTAACTGTAGGGAGTACAAACAGAGAACCTGGGGGTTATCATCTATGAAAAGGCAACACAATGAGCAGAAAATTAAAATAAACCATGTAAATACAATACATTGAGAAGAGCACTGCAGGGACTTGAACCCCGTTCTGGTAAACCAGGAGTACCACACCAGTGCCTTTGTTTTGTTGTAATTTACAGGTCCATTAAATGATGATAAAAGATAAATGATGATGAATGATGAATGATGAATGATGAATGATGATAAATCATTTTTAGGATTTGAAAAAAAAGACGAAAATCACTCCGAGACCATGGGCTATAGCCCATCGTCTCGGAGTGATTTTCGTCTTTTTTTCAAATCCTCAAAAATGATGCAAAACGGCATGCTATAGTATGCCGTCCGATATGGGCTATAGCCCATGGTCATAAATGATGAAAAACGAGGATTTGAAAAAAAGACGAAAATGACTCCGAGACGATGGGCTATAGCCCATGGTCTCGGAGTGATTTTAGTCTTTTTTTCAAATCCTCAAAAATGATGCAAAACGGCATGCTATAGTATGCCGTTCGAGACCATGGGCTATAGCCCATCGTCTCGGAGTGATTTTCGTCTTTTTTTCAAATCCTCAAAAATGATGAAAAACGGCATGCTATAGTATGCCGTCCGATATGGGCTATAGCCCATGGTCATAAATGATGAAAAACGAGGATTTGAAAAAAAGACGAAAATGACTCCGAGACGATGGGCTATATATAGCCCATGGTCTCGGAGTGATTTTCGTCTTTTTTTCAAATCCTCAAAAATGATGCAAAACGGCATGCTATAGTATGCCGTTCGAGACTTTGGGCTATAGCCCATCGTCTCGGAGTGATTTTCGTCTTTTTTTTAAATCCTCAAAAATGATGAAAAACGGCATGCTATAGTATGCCATCCGATATGGGCTATAGCCCATGGTCATAAATGATGAAAAACGAGGATTTGAAAAAAAGACGAAAATGACTCCGAGACGATGGGCTATAGCCCATGGTCTCGGAGTGATTTTCGTCTTTTTTTTAAATCCTCAAAAATGATGCAAAACGGCATGCTATAGTATGCCGTTCGAGACCATGGGCTATAGCCCATCGTCTCGGAGTGATTTTCGTCTTTTTTTCAAATCCTCAAAAAGGATGAAAAACGGCATGCTATAATATGCCGTCCGATATGGGCTATAGCCCATGGTCATAAATGATGAAAAACGAGGATTTGAAAAAAAGACAAAAATGACTCCGAGACGATGGGCTATAGCCCATGGTCTCGGAGTGATTTTCGTCTTTTTTTCAAATCCTCAAAAATGATGCAAAACGGCATGCTATAGTATGCCGTTCGAGACCATGGGCTATAGCCCATGGTCTTGGAGTTATTTTTGTCTTTTTTTCAAATCCTCAAAAATGATGCAAAACGGCATGCTATAGTATGCCGTCTGAGATGGTCTCGGAGGGCATGCTATAGTATGTCGTTTTTCACGATTTCAGAGGATTTGAAAAAATGGTGAAAATCACGGAAAGCGAAAGGCTATAGTCCATGGTCTCGGAGGGCATGCTATAGTATGTCGTTTTTCACGATTTCAGAGGATTTGAAAAAATTGTGAAAATCACGGAAAGCGAAAGGCTATAGTCCATGGTCTCGGAGGGCATGCTATAGTATGTCGTTTTTCACGATTTCAGAGGATTTGAAAAAATGGTTAAAATCACGGAAAGCGAAAGGCTATAGTCCATGGTCTCGGAGGGCATGCTATAGTATGTCGTTTTTCACGATTTCAGAGGATTTGAAAAAATGGTGAAAATCACGGAAAGCGAAAGGCTATAGTCCATGGTCTCGGAGGGCATGCTATAGTATGTCGTTTTTCACGATTTCGGAGGTTGTGAAAAAATGGTGAAAATCACGGAAAAGCGAAAGGCTATAGTCCATGGTCTCGGAGTGAACAGAAATCATATGTAATAAATAGACTTGGTAGCCTAACTGTAGGGACTACAAACAGAGAACCTGGGGGTTATCATCTATGAAAAGGCAACACAATGAGCAGAAAATTAAAATAAACCATGTAAATACAATACATTGAGAAGAGCACTGCAGGGACTTGAACCCCGTTCTGGTAAACCAGGAGTACCACACCAGTGCCTTTGTTTTGTTGTAATTTACAGGTCCATTAAATGATGATAAATGATAAATGATAAATGATAAATGATGATGAATGATGAATGATGATAAATCATTTGAAATGATTTTTGAAAAAAAAATTGAAAAAAAAGACGAAAATCACTCCGAGACCATGGGCTATTGAGTGCCAATATCTGCCATTGAGCCCCATTGTAGATTTCTCAAATTTGAAAGCACTATATTTCTAAAACTATGAAACATTTCAAAGATTCCTTTTCAGGCAAACATGTCCACCGTAAGATGAACCTAAGTAGGTTTGAATGGGGTTTCTAGGTGTAAGTATGTAGCGATCTATAAACCTTGAAGGTTTATAGGTCCTTCTCAGCTCAATCAACAGGACCAGAACACACCTGGGCTGGCTGCCAGGATCACATCCATCAATGTCCTGTCATGGTTTATTACATTACATTACATTTCATTACATTACAGTCATTTAGCAGATTTAAAAAAAAGACGAAAATGACTCCGAGACCATGGGCTATAGCCCATGGTCTCGGAGTGATTTTCGTCTTTTTTTCAAATCCTCAAAAATGATGCAAAACGGCATGCTATAGTATGCCGTTCGAGACCATGGGCTATATATAGCCCATCGTCTCGGAGTGATTTTCGTCTTTTTTTCAAATCCTCGTAAAAGGATGAAAAACGGCATGCTAAAACTATGAAACATTTCAAAGATTCCTTTTCAGGCAAACATGTCCACCGTAAGATGAACCTAAGTAGGTTTGAATGGGGTTTCTAGGTGTAAGTATGTAGGACTAGTAGCGTGACGACGAGTATAATAAACTGGAAGAAAAGTAACAAGTGTGTGTTCTGGTCCTGTTGATTGAGCAGAGCAGGACCTATATAGGTCCTGCTCTGCTCAATCAACAGGACCAGAACACACCTGGGCTGGCTGCCAGGATCACATCCACCAATGGGGAGGCTGTCTGTGTCCTGTCATGGTTTATCCTCTGTATTATCTGATTAACATCCACGATAACACTTAAAAGCACTAAAGACACCTTTGATGCACAGAACCATTCAAATGCTCTGTACATGATCCCAAGGCCCCATTTGAAAAGTGACACCAAGAAGAACAACTTACAACCTAAAAATCACACCCGTGTGAACTGAGTGGTGTAAGGTTTTATATAGCATGATCAGCTGTGGTCTGACGTAATGTCTGACGTTAAAGATCTTTGGCTAGGTAGACTCGTCTTCTGATGTGATGATTTGTGACCATGAAGTTGATTCAGCTGGAGTTTTTGTCCGATGTGAGGTATTATATAAGGTAAGGTATTATATAGCCTGATCAGCTCTGATCTGACGTAATGAAATCACACCTGGATGTGATTTCACAACTGGCTTTTTTGTGCAGAGAAAATGACCATGGTTGCTACGGTCATCCAGTTCACCCGGGTGTGATTTAATTACGTCAGAAATTATTTTGAACATAGCAACCATGCTCATTTTTTTCTGCACACAAAAGCCAGTTGTAGGAGTGGTTTACACCACTCAAAAATCACTGAGAGCTCAGTGGCACCCTTGTTAAGATGACGTCCATGTGAGCCAGAGGTTGTGAGTTCAAATCCAGCTGAGTTCCTTCTACTTTCACTCAGCATGTTTTGGAGAATAACATCCAGAAGAGAACTGGAAAGAGATGGAAAGCTGAGGAGATTCTCAGAGAGCATGGTGGCACTCTGTGATAAGCTGCTGTCTATGTGAGCCACAGGTCGTGGGTTCAAGTTCAGCCCATGGCCTCAGACGGCATACTATAGCATGCCATTTTTCATCATTTTTGAGGATTTGAAAAAAAGACAAAAATCACTCCGAGACCATGGGCTATAGCCCATGGTCTCTGAGTAATTTTAGTATTTTTTTCAAATCCTCGTTGAGGATTTGAAAAAAAGACGAAAATCATGAAAAAACGACATACTATAGTTCATGGTTTCGGACGGCATACTATAGCATGTCGTTTTTCGTGATTTTGGAGGATTTGAAAAAAAGATGAAAATCGTGAAAAAACGACATACTATAGTCCATGGTTTGGGACGGCATACTATAGTATAGTATGTCATATTTTCATGATTTTGGGACACTATGTCAGAGCCAGGACTTGAACCTGCAGCCTCCAGATTCCAAGGCAGGCTCTGTACCCAGTGATCCACTGTCCATGCTGTTCTTAAAAGGCAGAATAGATAATGACAGAAGAGCCAGAGACTTGTTTCCATTGTGGTTCATAAACATTCAAACGTCTAGAGATAAACAACAGCAAAAGAAACAATAGACAAATCACCTGTTATTTTATTTTTTGTATTTTATTTTTGTATCAATGTTGTACTCAAAAGGAACAGCAGACTACATTGTGGCAGGTAGCAAGTAGATCAGTGACTTAGCACACTGGCTGCATCATCTGGAGGTTGTGGGTTCAAACCCCACTCAAATCTTTACTTGCCAAAATCTGCCATTGACCCCTATTCTGAATTTCTCAAATTTAAAAGCACTATATTTCTAAAACTATGAAACATTTCAAAGATTCCTTTTCAGGCAAACATGTCCGCCGTAAGATGAACCTAAATAGGTTTGAATGGGGTTTCTAGGTGTAAGTATGTAGGACTGTAGCGTGCCAAAGTTTGTGCTATTGCCATTGAGAATGCATTGGGCATTTAAGTAACTCAAAAACTACAAAACATTTCAAAGTAAAAAGTTCCAGCATGTGTGTCCACTGTCCACTGTAAGCTGAATTATAAAAAGTGTGAATGGAGTTTCTAGGTGAAAGTGATTTTTGACGTGCCAAAATCTGCCATTTTCCCCCATTTAGGGTGGCCTTGAAGAAGAAAATTTCTCAAATTTGAAAGCAGATGAAAATCATGAAATAAACGACGTACTATAGTTCATGGTTTTCGACGTTTCATGGTTTTCGACTTCTTGGTCCCTTAATAAGAATCTGGTATTGTTGAAAATGACTCAAATGTCTTAATTGTAAAAGTATCAATACTGTTATGTAGAAACACTGTTACAAGTAAGAATCTGGTATTCTCCCTTCCACCCGCTCTCTCTCTCTCTAACAGTGCAATTCTCTCTTTCTCTCTGTTTCTAGCTCATAGCGCCACTTTGGCACCTGTTGGTACCCTAAACATAGGGACATACATACAGACATACCCTAAACATAGGGACATACATACAGACATACCCTAAACATAGGGACATACATACAGACATACCCTAAACATAGGGACATACATACAGACATACCCTAAACATAGGGACATACATACAGACATACCCTAAACATAGGGACAGACATACAGACATACCCTAAACATAGGGACATACATACAGACATACCCTAAACATAGGGACATACATACAGACATACCCTAAACATAGGGACAGACATACAGACATACCCTAAACATAGGGACATACATACAGACATACCCTAAACATAGGGACATACTGTACATACAGACATACCCTAAACATAGGGACAGACATTGCTGTTCCTTGGAGTGTCTGCTCTGCACCACTCAAAGACCTTGGCTTATAGCCACCAATTTGTAAAATGTAATGTAGGAGAAAACTTTCGCACACCTAGACATTAGGCGTATGCACAGGTGCGTAGGCCAGTGGTCATCAATGAAAGCAATAAGGTACACCCGCACACTGTGTATTTGCTTGGTACATGAGTATTGTCTTATTTAATGAAGCGTTTCGGTCCCTCCGGACCTTCCTCGGATGCCTGAGGATGTGAGGGTACCTACTACCTACCCTAGGGGACACGGAGAGAACATGCAAAGTCCACACAGAAAGGCCCTTTCGCCAACCCCGCCTCGTGTATGGGCACTGATGACGCGGAGGAACACACACCCAGCGCCCACAGATAGATTGGCTATTTGAACTATTCAAAAATGTTTTTCAAAATAGTAAAAAAAAAAAAAAAAGGCAAAGAGGTTTATGGATAATGGGTAAGGGCCCCTAGTATACAGGAGTAGATAATGGGTAAGGGCCCCTAGCTAGTATACAGTAGAAGCCTGGTGGACAAATAAATATAGGGTTGAAGTGGTTAAAGTATCTTCAATTTAACTTAGATTAGTTTAGATTAAATGGTGGGGAGGGGTGTATAATGATTTGTGTTAACATGGAAAGGACACACACCACCCACCTCTACTATCACTAGAATTTCATCTGAGGTGTTGGAAATTGAATGGACTTTGACTCAAAAGGGGAGGAGAGTTTTCTTATCAATAAATATCACCTTTATGATCTATCAGAGCCAATGAGCTTGTGATGTATACGCTCTTCTCAAGTTTATGGTATGTTTACCAGTAAGTCATAAATTCAACGGCTTTATGTCAGTGGTAGTGTCCTGTAGGCAGTGGCATATTCCTATACAGTAGGAAAGGATTAGTAGTACTATTTACCCATCAGTGAAACGTTTCTAAGTTGCTTTTCAACACAATATATGGTAAGAGTAACCACACATTGACACATCGACATGGTGTAGGCTGAAGAGATTAGAAGAAGAGACATTTTAGGATATCAGTCAGTGACAGTTAATAGAACAACAGTGATGCAAATAGGCTGTACCTTGACGCAATGAATTGAGAAAGTACGCAATCATGTCACCCTCTGCGTCCCAGGGGTCCTGGGACGCAATACTGTACTCAGTACTGTACTGAATCCACGTTAACATTTAACATTGAGTTATATGCTGTTATGTATATACTTTGCACTGTCCATCCATCCATCCATCTTCAACCGCTT